>NC_134360.1:38410716-38710716 GCF_048569485.1 Anomaloglossus baeobatrachus
AAGTCAGCTTCCTAGTTTTCCACGCCTGGGATGTGAACTGTGGATATGGTGGATGCCGTGTCTTCCACCCACATCAGAACCTGCCGGACTTCCTGGAAGGCTTGCCGGTTGCGCGTTCTTCCTTGGTGGTTGATGTATGCCACCGCTGTGGAGTTGTCCGACTGAAGTCGGATTTGCTTGCTGTCCAGCTGCTGTTGGAAGGTTTGTAGGGCAAGATACACTGCTCTGTGTTCAAGAACATTGATCTGAAGGGTGGACTCTTGCTGAGTCCACGTACCCTGAGCGCTGTGGTGGAGAAAAACTGCTCCCCACCCTGAAAGACTCGCGTCTGTCGTAACTATCGCCCAGGATGGGGATAGGAAGGACCTTCTTTTTGACCATGAGGTGGGAAGAAGCCACCACCGTAGAGATTCCTTGGCCGCCTGAGAAAGAAAGACGACTCTGTTGAGGGAGGTCGACTCCCCGTCCCATTGGCGGAGAATGTCACATTGTAGTGGACGCAGATGAAACTGCGCGAAAAGAACTGCCTCCATTGCTACCATCTTACGTAGGAAGTGCATGAGGCGTCTCAATGTGTGCGACTGGTTCTTAAAGAAGAGATTGCAGCCCGTAGTGAATGCTGTTTGTCTAGCGGAAGCTTCACTATCGCTGAGAGAGTATGAAACTCCATGCCTAGATATGTTAGCGATAGGGTCGGGGTCGGATCTGACTTCAAAAAGTTGATGATCCACCCAACACTCTAGAGAGTCTCCAGCGCAACGTTCGGGCAGTGTCGGCATGTTTCCTAAGAGAGTGCCTTGACAAGTAGATCGTCTAAATATGGGATCACAGAGTGACCCTGAGAGTGCAGGACTGTGACTACTGCTGCCCTGACCTTGGCGAAGACCAGTGGGACTGTCGCTAGCCGGAAGGTAGAGCTACGAACAGAAGGTGTTCGTCTGCTATAACGAAGCGTAGAAACGCTAGTGCTCTGGATCAATCGGCACGTGTGGATAAGCATCCTTGATGCCTAATGATGCTAGGAAATCTCCTTGGGACATTGAGGCGATGACATGGCGGAGGGATTACATCCGGAACCGCCTGGTGTCCACGAGCTTGCTGAGCAGTTTTAGATCCAGAACGGGACGGAACGGCCCGTTCTTATAGGCACCGCAAATAATCTGGGGTAAAAACCGTGACCTTGTTCCTGAAGAGGAACGGGGGTCATCACTCTTTCTGCCTATAGAGTGCACCCTGTTTGCAGAAGAGCAGCGGCTCGGCCGGGAGGTGGAGAAGTTCTGAAGAATCGAGTTGGAGGACGAGAAGTGAGCTCTATCCTGTACCCGTGAGACAGAATGTCTCACACCCAACGGTCATTGACCTATGGCAGCTAAATATCGCCAAGGCGGGTGAGCCTGCTACCGACCGAGGATGCGGAGAGAGGAGGCCGCAAGTCATGAGGAAGCCGCCTTGGAAGCGGGTTTTCAGACTGTCTCTTTTTTGGGCGTGACTGAGCCCGCCAAGAATCTGAGCTCCTCTGATCCTTTTGAGTCCACATTGGACGAGGAAAAATGGGACCTGCCCGAGCCTCGAAAAGACCGAAACCACGACTGCCTCCTGCTCTGTTGGGGTTTGTTGTGTCCGGGCTGAGGAAAGGATGAATCCTTACCCCTGGACTGTTTAATGGTTACATCCAAACGCTCACCAAACAGTCGGTCAGCAGAAAAAGGCAACTGGTTAAGCAACCTTTTTTGGAAGCAGAATCTGCCTTCCATTCACTTAACGAGCAGACGAGGCTCTGCTTAAAAACACGGAGCAGCGTAGGCTACTGCCGTACGGTTCGCAGAGTCTAGGGCAACCTGAATCGCGTAAGAAACAAATGCAGACATTTGAGAGGTTAAGGATGCCACCTGCGGCACAGATGTACGTGTAACCGTGTCAATCTGTGTAAGACAAGCTGAAATAGCTTGGAGTGCCCCAAGGGTGAGAATGCTGGGGCCAACGGTGCGCCGACAGTCTCATAGATGGATTTAGACCAGAGATCCATCTGTCTGTCAGTGGCATCTTTAAGTGCAGCTCCATCTCCCACTGCAACTATGGATCTAGCTACAAGCCTGGAGATTGGAGGATGCCGCTTGGGACACTGGGTCCAGTCCTTGACCACGTCAGGGGGCAGGGATAACGTGTATCCTAAGACGTTTGGAGAAGCGCATATCTGGATAAGTGTGGTGTTCCTGGACTGCCTCTCTGAAGGCAGAGTGGTCCAGAAAAATACGTGAAGCTGACTCCTCCACTGGAGGAGCTGGGTGAGAAATAACCAACATTCTATTGATGTACGCTATAAGAGTATTCACTATGGCGTCACCATTAGGTGTATCCAGATTGAGAGCGGTCTCAGGATCAGAATCCTGAGCCGCTACTTCCGCCTCATTACACAGAGAGTCCTTCTGCTAGGACCCTGATGAAACCGAGGGCCGCTCATAGTGAGCCCGCTTAGGCCGTCTGGGACTGACGTCTGTGCAGAGCCGTGACTCTGGGATGCGTGTGACACTCTCGGAGCTGTTAGTTGTTCACACTGAGGGGGGCCATGGATCAATGATTCAACAGTGCCCATGTTGTGAGAGACATGTCCGGACTGCTAGGCTTCTAGTATCATAGCCATAGTCTCAGAAAATCTGTCAGTAAATACTGCAGACACCGTCCTCATCCTCTGGCCATTAGCAGAGACTCCGGCTGAGTTAGACATAATGGGGGTCTATGTAACCTGCCGGCCGTATAGCCGTACATGCTGTACCGGCTGCATAGAAAAACATGTGGTTCTGCACCTTTGTTTTACACAGAGAATATGCTGATAACTCCTCCGCACAATCCAGGAGGGTATATACAACGTGCGACCAAACAGTGCAATGTATATAGTACAAGCATATCTATAAGTGCACTTCTGCACTAGTGGGGTTAGCACCACAGGTGCTGCTTAACGCCTGTTGCAGCGATTGTGTGACTATCAGAATGCCAGGGTCTTCCACACTTGTCTCTGTATCGTACAGAAACTGACACTAATGGCTGCCGGCGTCCTTGTAGAGAAGGAAGCCGTGGGCGTGCCTGAGAAAGTGCGGGAATCCGGTTTCACAGTGCACACAGTGAGAGGGGTGGAGTATGCAAAACATACTCCAGCTCTCAGCGCTGCTGTGCTATGCAGCGTCACGCCCCTACCCTGACTGTCAGGCCTGTGGGCGGTAACGAAGGGAGACTAGGCCCAGAAGCCGGGGACTCGAGTTAATAAGCGCGGCCGGCATATCAGTGCTGGCCGGCGCGGAAGTCCCCGGCGCACCACAAATCCCAGCGGCGCCTTAAATAAAAGTGGCAGCGGCGGTTAGCGCAGTAGTCACCCAATACACTAACACACCCAGCAACGCTGTGGTGTGCGATGGCACTAGTGCGGACAGCGCCGCTGTCCCTGGCGCACTAACACACCCAGCAGTGCTGCCGTGTGTCTGCGCGGTCCCCACAGGGACACAGAGTACCTCCATGTAGCAGGGCCATGTCCCTGAAGATACTCCGCTCCATGTCCAGCAGATACCAGGGGCTGTGGATGGAGCACGGTCTCAGTGCCTGGAGACCGATAGAATCCCACTTCACCCAGAGCCCTGTAAAAAGGGATGGGGAAGGAAGCAGCATGTGGGCTCCAGCCTCCGTACCCGCAATGGGTACCTCAACCTTAACAAACACCTCCGACATGAAGTGGGGTGAGAAGGGAGCATGCTGGGAGCCCTGTATGGGCCCTCTTTTCTTCCATCCGACATAGTCAGCAGCTGCTGCTGACTAAACAGTGGAGCTATGCGTGGATGTGTTGCCTCCTTCGCACAAAGCACAAAACTGGTGAGCCAGTGATCCCACTGGGGGTGTATAGCCAGAAGGGGAGGGGCCTTACACTTTTAAGTGTAATACTTTGTGTGGCCTCCGGAGGCAATAGCTATACACCCAATTGTCTGGGTCTCCCAATTAGGAGCGAAAAAGAAAGGGAATTTTGTTTACTTACCGTAAATTCCTTTTCTTCTAGCTCCAATTGGGAGACCCAGACAATTGGGTGTATAGCTACTGCCTCCGGAGGCCGCACAAAGTACTACACTTAAAAGTGTAAGGCCCCTCCCCTTCTGGCTATACACCCCCCCGTGGGAGCACGGGTCCTTCAGTTTTAGTGCAAAAGCAAGAAGGAGGAAAGCCAATAACTGTTTCAAAAACAAATTCAATCCGATAAACAATATCGGAGAACGTAAGTTATTAACATGAACAACATGTGCACCCGAAAAACAAATACCCTCAGAAAAACAGGGCGGGTGCTGGGTCTCCCAATTGGAGCTAGAAGAAAAGGAATTTACGGTAAGTAAACAAAATTCCTTTCTTCTTTTTCGCTCCTAATTGGGAGACCCAGACAATTGGGACGTCCAAAAGCAGTCCCTGGGTGGGTAAAATAATACCTCGCGATCGGGCTGTCAGGCAGCCCTTCCTTACAGGTGGGCCACCGCCGCCTGCAAGACTTGTCTACCTAGGCTGGCATCCGCCGAAGCGTAGGTATGCACCTGATAATGCTTGGTAAAAGTGTGCAGACTCGACCAGGTAGCCGCCTGGCACACCTGCTGAGCCGTAGCCTGATGCCGTAATGCCCAGGACGCACCCACGGCTCTGGTAGAATGGGCCTTCAGTCCAGAAGGAGACGGAAGCGCAGCAGAACGGTAGGCGTGTAGAATTGGTTCCTTGATCCACCGCGCAAGGGTGGATTTGGAAGCTTGCGACCCTTTATGCTGACCAGCGACCAGGATAAAGAGTGCATCCGAACGGCGCAGAGACGCCGTGCGGGAAATGTAGATCCTGAGTGCTCTCACCAGGTCCAACAGATGTAAACCCTTTTCAAATTGGTGAACTGGATGCGGACACAAAGATGGTAAAGTGATATCCTGATTGAGATGAAAGGAAGATACCACCTTGGGAAGAAACTCTGGAATTGGACGCAGTACTACCTTGTCTTGGTGAAACACCAGGAAGGGAGATTTGCAAGATAACGCCGCCAGCTCTGACACTCTCCGAAGAGACGTGACCGCCACCAGAAAAGCCACTTTCTGTGAAAGCCGAGGAAAGGAAATCTCCTTCATAGGCTCGAAAGGTGGCTTCTGGAGAGCAATCAGAACCTTGTTCAGATCCCAGGGTTCCAATGGCCGCTTGTAAGGGGGAATGATATGACAAACCCCTTGCAGGAACGTGCGTACCTTAGGAAGTCGCGCCAGGCGCTTCTGAAAGAATACGGATAGCGCAGAAACTTGTCCTTTAAGGGAGCTAAGCGACAAACCTTTTTCCAACCCAGACTGCAGGAAGGAAAGAAAAATAGGCAATGCAAATGGCCAGGGAGAAACTCCCTGAGCAGAGCACCAAGATAAGAATATCTTCCACGTTCTGTGGTAGATCTTGGCGGAGGATGGTTTCCTAGCCTGTCTCATGGTGGCAACAACATCATGAGATAAACCTGAGGTCCCTAGGATCCAGGACTCAATGGCCACACAGTCAGGTTCAGGGCCGCAGAATTCAGATGGAAAAACGGCCCTTGAGACAGCAAGTCTGGACGGCCTGGTAGCGCCCACGGTTGTCCTACCGTGAGATGCCACAGATCCGGGTACCACGACCTCCTTGGCCAGTCTGGAGCGACGAGAATGGCGCAACGGCAGTCGGACCTGATTTTGCGGATCACTCTGGGCAATAATGCCAGAGGTGGGAACACATAAGGTAGTCGGAACTGCGACCAATCCTGAACTAAGGCGTCTGCCGCCAGAGCTCGGTGATCGTGAGACCGTGCCATGAAAACCGGGACCTTGTTGTTGTGCCGTGACGCCATCAGGTCGACGTCCGGCATCCCCCAGCGGCGACAGATCTCCTGAAACACGTCTGGGTGAAGGGACCATTCCCCTGCGTCCATGCCCTGGCGACTGAGAAAGTCTGCTTCCCAGTTTTCCACGCCTGGGATGTGAACTGCGGATATGGTGGATGCTGTGTTTTCCACCCACGTCAGAATCCGCCGGACTTCTTGAAAGGCTTGTCGACTGCGTGTTCCCCCTTTGGTGGTTGATGTACGCCACCGCTGTGGAATTGTCCGACTGAATCCGGATCTGCTTGCCCTCCAGCCACTGTTGGAAGGCTCGCAGAGCAAGATAGACTGCTCTGATTTCCAGAACATTGATCTGAAGGGTGGACTCTCTCTGAGTCCACGTACCCTGAGCCCTGTGGTGAAGAAACACTGCTCCCCACCCTGATAGGCTCGCATCTGTCGTGACCACCGCCCAGGATGGGGGTAGGAACGACTTTCCTTTTGACAATGAGGTGGGAAGAAGCCACCATCGGAGAGAGTCCTTGGTTGCCTGAGAGAGGGAGACATCCCTGTCGAGTGACGTCGACTTCCCGTCCCATTGGCGGAGAATGTCCCATTGTAGAGGGCGCAGATGAAACTGCGCGAAAGGGACTGCTTCCATTGCTGCCACCATCTTCCCTAGGAAATGCATGAGGCGCCTCAATGAGTGGGACTGGTTCTGCAGGAGAGATTGCACCCCTGTCTGCAGAGAGCACTGCTTGTCCAGTGGAAGCTTCACTATCGCTGAGAGAGTATGAAACTCCATGCCAAGATATGTTAGTGATTGGGTCGGGGTTAGATTTGACTTTGAAAAGTTGATAATCCACCCGAAACTCTGGAGAGTCTTCAGTGCCACGTTCAGACTGTGTTGGCATGCCTCTTGAGAGGGTGCCTTTATAAGTAGATCGTCCAAATACGGGATCACGGAGTGACCCTGCGAGTGCAGGACAGCTACTACTGCTGCCATGACCTTGGTGAAGACCCGAGGGGCTGTTGCCAGCCCGAAAGGTAACGCTACGAACTGCAGGTGTTCGCTTTCTAGAACGAAGCGTAGAAAACGCTGATGCTCTGGCGCAATCGGCACGTGAAGATAAGCATCCTTGATGTCTATTGATGCTAAGAAATCTCCTTGAGACATTGAGGCTATGACGGAGCGGAGAGATTCCATCCGGAACCTCCTGGTTTTTACGTGTTTGTTGAGCAATTTTAGATCCAGGACGGGCCGAAAGGACCCGTCCTTCTTTGGCACCACAAACAGATTGGAGTAAAAACCGTGACCTTGTTCCTGAAGAGGAACGGAAGTCACCACTCCTTCCGCCTTTAGAGCGGCCACCGCCTGCAGCAGAGCATCGGCTCGGTCGGGCGGTGGGGAAGTTCTGAAGAAACGAGTTGGAGGACGAGAGCTGAACTCTATCCTGTACCCGTGAGACAGAATGTCCCTCACCCAACGGTCTTTGACCTGTGACAGCCAAATGCCGCCAAAGCGGGAGAGCCTGCCACCGACCGAGGATGCGGAGAGAGGAGGCTGAGAGTCATGAGGAAGCCGTCTTGGTAACGGTTCTTCCTGCTGTCTTTTTTGGAACCTCTCTGATCCTTTTGAGTCCTTTTGGACGAGGAGAATTGGGACCTGCCTGAGCCTCGAAAGGACCGAAAACCAGACTGACCCCTCCTTTGTTGGGGCTTGTTTTGTCTGTGTTGAGGTAAGGATGAGTCCTTACCCTTGGAGTGTTTAATGATTTCATCCAAACGCTCCCCAAACAATCGGTCACGAGAAAAGGGCAAACTGGTTAAGCACTTCTTGGAAGCAGAATCTGCTTTCCATTCTCTCAACCACAGGGCCCTGCGCAAAACCACGGAGTTGGCTGACGCCACCGCCGTACGGCTCGTAGAGTCCAGGACAGCATTAATCGCGTAAGACGCGAATGCAGACATTTGAGAGGTCAATGGTGCCACCTGCGGGGCAGATGTACGTGTGACCGAGTCGACTTGTATAAGCCCAGCTGAAATAGCTTGGAGTGCCCATACGGCTGCGAAAGCTGACGCCAACGACGCTCCAATAGCTTCATAGATGGATTTCAGCCAGAGCTCCATCTGCCTGTCAGTGGCATCTTTAAGTGCCGCTCCATCTTCTACTGCAACTAAGGATCTAGCTGCAAGCCTGGAGATTGGAGGGTCCACCTTGGGACACTGGGTCCAACCCTTGACCACGTCAGGGGGAAAAGGATAGCGTGTATCTTTAAGCCGTTTAGAAAACCGCTTCTCAGGATAAGCGTGGTGTTTCTGGATTGCATCTCTAAAGTCAGCGTGGTCCAGAAAAGTGCTTAATTTACGCTTGGGGTATCTGAAATGGAATTTCTCCTGCTGTGAAGCTGCCTCCTCCTCAGTAGGAGCTGGCGGAGAAATATCTAACATCCTATTGATGGACGCTATAAGATCATTCACTATGGCGTCACCATCCGGTGTATCCAGATTGAGAGCGGACCCAGGATCAGAATCTTGATCAGTTACATCCGCCTCATCACCCATAGATTCGTCCCGCTGGGATCCTGACCAGTGAGACGAAGTTGAGGGCCCCTCATAACGAGCCCGCTTAGGTTGTCTGGGACTGTTGTCCGAGTCAGAATCGTCACCCTGGGGTGCATGTGACACCCCCGGAGCTTGGAAGTGTGCCAGCTGAGGGGGACCAGGGAGCAATGATGCCACAGTGTCCATGGTCTGAGTTACTGGTCTAGACTGCAATGTTTCAAGAATCTTTGACATGGTCATAGACAATCTGTCAGCAAAAGCTGCAAACTCCGTTCCTGTCACCTGGACAGCATTCACAGGTGGTACACTCTGGGTCACGTCCAGCAGAGGCCCCGGCTGTGCAAGTGCCACAGGGGCCGAGCACTGCACACAATGGGGGTCAGTGGAACCTGCCGGTAGAGCAGCCGCACATGCGGTACAGGCAGAATATAATGTCTGTGCCTTGGCACCCTTGCGTTTAGCGGACGACATGCTGTTGCCTCCTTGTAATCTAGGAGGGTATATAGCCGAGAATCACCAGCGACCGTACAGTACAAAGTATTTGCAAACACAAAATACTCAGTATACAAACGGCACAAGTGGGGGTGAGCCCTTGAGGGCTGCTTACCGCCCGCTGAACAGCGGGTATGAGGCCGTAGAATCCCGTGTCTGGGTCTCCCCGTCTCCCCTCTGCAGCTCAGCGTGCAGGCAGGAATGGCTGCCGGCGTTCTGTGAAGAGGGGCGGACCGTGGGCGTGCCACAAACAAAGAGCGGGAAACTGCGTCCTACTGTGCCTGGTGTGAGGGCTGGAGTATGTAAAAAAGACTCCAGCCCTCAGCGCTGATGCTCTGTACAGCGTCCCGCCCTCCTCCTGACTGGCAGGTGCGGAGGCGGGAACGAACGAACTAGGCCGCAAAAGCCGGGGACTGTAGTAATAAGCGCGGCCGTGATATATGCACGGCCAGCGCGGAAGTCCCCGGCGCACCACAAGTCCCAGCCGCGTCGCAGTCCCAGCGGCCGGCGCGACCGTTCTCCCCGAGTCTACCCACTCAGCTAAGCTGAAGTGAGGAAATGGCACAAGCGCAGCAGCGCTGATGTCCCCGGCGCACTAACACACCCAGCAATGCTGCGGTGTGCGCGCGTATGCACAGGGACACGGAGTACCTTGACGGAGCAGGGCCATGTCCCTGACGATACTCAGCTCCAAATCCAGCGGCTTCTCCAGGGGCTGCGGATGGAGCACGGTCTCTGTGCCTGGAGACCGGTAAAATCCCACTTCGCCCAGAGCCCTAATGGGGATGGGGAAGGAATCAGCATGTGGGCTCCAGCCTCCGTACCCGCAATGGGTACCTCAACCTTAACAAGCACCACCGACAGAAAGTGGGGTGAGAAGGGAGCATGCTGGGGACCCTGTATGGGCCCTCTTTTCTTCCATCCGACATAGTCAGCAGCTGCTGCTGACTAAACAGTGGAGCTATGCGTGCGTGTCTGACCTCCTTCGCACAAAGCAAAAAACTGAAGGACCCGTGCTCCCACGGGGGGGTGTATAGCCAGAAGGGGAGGGTCCTTACACTTTTAAGTGTAGTACTTTGTGCGGCCTCCGGAGGCAGTAGCTATACACCCAATTGTCTGGGTCTCCCAATTAGGAGCGAAAAAGAAATGTTATTTAGCAACTATTTTGTGACCTATCTCAGATTTATAGGCATAAAATTTCAAAGTTCAAAATTTTTGCCAAATTTCCGAAATTTTCACAAACGCAAAAAATATACTAAATTTACCACTATCATGAAGTACAATATGTCACGAAAAAAATTGTCAGAATTGCCGGGATCCGTTGACTCGTTCCAGAGTTATAACCTGTCAAAGTGACACTGGTCAGAATTGCCAAAAATGGCCCGGTCATTAGGGTGTTTTAGTGGCTGAGGGTGAAGGGGTTAACGTGTATATAATCTTTCATTCCAGTACCTTTGTGAAAATGGAAGAGTAGACGATATATTTTCAGACCCTTACTATATTAGGTTCACGGAGTGGTTTCACCAAGTCCTGACGACATTTCAGCCAAGAATTACAACCCTCGGTAAGCAATCCAATATTCTGTAATTGGTTAATATTCCGGAAAAGTTACACATCTTGATGCTTGAAGGGTTTTGCGTGTGGATTTATGACCCCATCTGCTCAAAGGGGGAAATTTTTACTGTTCTTCTAAGGCATTGTCCCTCCTTGCTCTCCTTTCCCATTGCTCTTCCCAGATTTACCTGAAGAATCTTGCATCTTTTATGACTGCTTTGACCAGTACACACGTAGGATCTTCCAGAGTGAAAAAATGTCTCCTTATCCTACTTCTCATGTGTCGGCCCAAGCAGTGATGAAAGTTGAGGCACCCTTTTAACCCCTTAACGACCCATGACGTACTGGGTGCGTCATGGATAGTGTGAGGTTAATCCCCGCCCCCTGCCGTGGGCAGGACGCGGCGATCCGCGCATATATCAGCTGTTTTCAACAGCTGAAATGTGTGCCTGCTAGTCGCGGGTGGAATCGGTGGACCATTAACCCCTTACATCTCGCTGCCAAAAGATGTATATGCACACCGCCATTACAATGACTTACCCCGCCCCCATCGGAAGTCACGTGACATGATCACGTGACTTCCGGTGGTTGCCATGATAGCACAGGGTCATGTGATGACGCCTGTAGCTAACATGAGTCACTTCCTCTCAATGCCGGAATACAGCCGGCACTGAAAGTAAAGCACCAAATCTGCAGTTCTGTGCTCTGTAGCTGTGCTCTGCAGATAGTGCAGAGCGATCGGATTGCTGTTCGCTATAGCCCCCTAGGGGGACTAGTAAAATAAAGAAAGTTAAAAAAAAAAAAAAGTTTTAAAAAATTAAAAAAACCTAAAAGTTCAAATCACCCCCCTTTCACCCCATTGAAAATTAAAGGGTTAAAAAATACACATTTGGTATCGCCGCGTTCACAAATGCCCGATCTATCAAAATATAAAATCAATTGGCCTGATCAGTAAACGGCGTAGCGGCAAAAAAAATTCCAAACTCCAAAATTACGTTTTTGTTTGTTTTTTTTTTTTTGTTTTTTTTTTGGTCGCCGTAAATTAATTTTACGCAAAAATGCAATAACAGGCGATCAAAACGTAGCATCTGCGCAAAAATGGTACCGTTAAAAACATCAGCTCGAGTCGCAAAAAAAAATAAGCCGTCACTGAGCCTCAGATCCCGAAAAATGTGAACGCTACGGGTTTTGGAAAATGGCGCAAAATGTGCGCCACTTTTTTTGGACAAGCTTGCGAATTTTTTCTAACCCCTTAAATACAAGTAAACCTATTCATGTTTGGTGTCTACAAACGAGCACCGACCGCGGGCATCACAATGACACATCAGTTTTACCATATAGTGAACACTGTGAATAAAATATCCCAAAAACTATTGTGCGATCACACTTTTTTTTTTTTTTTTGCAATTTTTCCGCACTTGGAATTTTTTTTTGCTGTTTTCCAGTACACCATATGGTAAAACTTATGGTTTCATTTAAAAGTACAACTCGTCCCGCAAAAAAACAAGCCCTCATATGTCAAGATTGACAGAAAAATAAAAAAAGTTATGGCTCTTGGAAGAAACAGAGTAAAAAAAAAAAAAAACAAAAAAAACCAGAAAAACACAAAATGCCCGGGGGCTGAAGGGGTTAATATTTGCCTCCAAGACTTTACGCAGCCATACAACAGATTCCTATTATGTCCAAGGTGGGAAAACCCCTTTAAATCTACCAATATAGGGTGGAAGGCAAGGGGGCTCCCCAGTCAATGCTATCCTTGTATTCCCGTGAAGTCTTGCTATGGGCGGTTATTATATTCTGCAGTATTGCAGCATATTGTCTATTACTTTTTGTATATTTATTTCATGAGATTAATTTTGAATATTGTTTTCCAGGTTTCATCATTCCCAGCCATGTGACAGAGGAGATGCTGTGGGAGTGCAAACAGCTGGGTGCCCATTCTCCTGCTACATTACTTACTACACTTATGTTTTTTAACACAAAGTAAGTCTGTACAGGGTGTGCCATGTATGCGTATACGGGTGTCCTGTACTGTCAATAGGGGATTACCAGTATACACTGCACAGTACTGTATCATGGCATGAGTATATAGCTGCTCTCTATAGAATATCTAGTAGAGGTGTCCTATCGGGACGGTAGGACTACCCTGATAGATGACACTTTGTTGGATGCTCTGACATTTACCCTTATAATTACTGGAGTTTAAAGGCCGCGTTCTAGAGTACCGTACTTTTTTATGGCACTGTAGAATAAGTGAAGAATGGAGGACACACCACCAGGAGCTAGTACCCAGCTGTCAGACACACTAGCTCCTGTTCTAGCTGCTGGGACTGGACCGTTACACGCAAAAGTATACGGAGCCATACATTTTTGTGAGCTCGGAGAAGCTAACATGAAAACCTTTGATTACATATACTATTAGCGTGAGCCTCGGCTGTCATTTTTAAGACTGTTCTCTCTCAAATGTTGCAGTGTTTAAGAGCAAAGCATACATGTGCAATATAGGGACCAGTGTCTGATTCATCCTGTCCATGGTTTGGCCACTATGAATCAGCCAACAGGTTCCCTTTAACCATTTCATCACTGCTGTCAAGAGAGTGGCATGACCGACTGAAGAGGACCTCCTCGCCCTTCGATTGTCAAGTTAGCTGTTTACATAGTTAATGGACTTGTGTACCCCTGTGCAGTCAACCCTGGGGGGACCTAGCTAGGACTCCAAGGTTGTCTGTATACTGATTGGAAATTCACCCAGACTTAAGTTGTGCAGTCTCAGTAAACTTTGGCTCATCTTTCAGCTGCCCTTGTCATGGACTGCTGTACATTGCTGCTATAACTTATGCCACCATGTATCTGTTTGGTTGTGCTAACCATTTATCAAAAAATTGGCATCATTTAAACATTTTGACATGGAAAAAAACCAAAAGTAGTCTCATTTTGGGGCATCAAGCATTAAGCAAAAAATATCCAGCCGAGTTTGCAGTTAGGACTCATTGTGTTACCCTCACAGGCTTGTGTCACAATGACATTAAACAGAAGTGTAAAAATAAGCATGAATTTAAAAAGCATGCAAAACTGTAAAAATGAACTGTTTAGCTGTAGCCATACTGCTAATCTGCAAGAAAATAGTTTTTAAACGTGTACAGCAGCCTAATTGAAAGTTTGGCTACAGGGAGAAAATGAAGTTATGTTCTCCCTGTAGCCGCTTGCTTCCAGTCATCAGGGCGGCGTGGGGGTCTGAGAACATGCAGTGCTCACTACACTGAGCGCACTGCAGTCACTCCACCCGCTTCTTGACTGGTGGTCTGCTCTGCAGAGAGTGTCATCCTGACTGCAGGTAAATGCTGTTTTGGGGGGGATTTTTTACTGACAGGTTCCCTTTTTAAGTTTTATTTTTATTTACACTCCCAAACCAGATATTTTTTGTTGAAAACAGTCGACCAGCACCTGAGATTGGCTTTCTCCAAGGTCCTGAGACAAACTAAAAAGAATCCATCAAACCCAAAAGATAAAAGCACCAGCATCCGATACCTTAAGGCCTTTGGAATCCACCAGACGGGGCAACAGAAAGGTATGATCTTGGCTTGTGACTACGATTTGTGTCCATAACTTGGCAATGATGTATTATTCAAACTTGTTCTCATTTCAGGTTTTCCAGTTACAGATGACATGTATGCCGAGCAAACGGAGAATCCTGAAAATCCCCTGCGATGTCCCATTAAACTTTATGATTTCTACCTCTTCAAATGGTATGGAAAACATCATGGGATTCTCTGTTTGGGGATTAAATAAGGAATGAACCAACTACAATTGCAATACATGGGAAACAAAAATGTGGTTACAGTTTCCACAAACTTCTGAATAGTTTTTGTAACTTCTAAAAATTTAAAACTTTTACAAGTTTGATATCGGCGGAACCGTTCTGACCTGTTGTTGCAGGTAGTGATGAGCGAGCGTGCTCACCAATTGAGAATAGAGTACAGAGTATAATAGAAGTCAATGGAAAACTCGAGCAGATTTAAAGGGAACCAATCACCAGAATTTTCATATGTAACCTAAAGCCAGTGCTATACTGGCACCATCAGGCTGATTCTATACATAGTTTTAGTGGTCAGTTAGGATTTATAGGTTTTGAAATCCAAGAAAGTAAAGTTTATAAAATCAGCAGCTTCTTGAGTGACAGCAGCTGAGGATCAGATAATATCTGGGGGGTATTCATACTTATCCCCTCCCCCTGTTAGAATTAGCATAAGTATTATACAATCGACTTAACCCTTCACTAGCAGGACCTGTGTGAGGTCATACCCATGTGACCAGAAGGGGCGGAGACTCAGCCAACAAAGCGGATACCAGGAAGCAACATCTTTCTGTTTGCTGAGGCCCCGCCCCTTCTGGTCACATGGGTATGACCTCACACAGGTCCTGCTAGTGAAAAATTAAATCTATTTGTATAATATTTATGCAAATTCTAACAGGGCGAGGGGATAACTCTTGAATACCCCCCAGATATTATCTGATCCTCAGCTGCTGTCACTCAAGAAGCTGCTGATTTTATAAAGTTTACTTTCTTGGATTTCAAAACCTAAACATCCGAGCTGACCACTACAGGTATGTATAGACTCAGCCTGATAGTGCCAGTATAGCACTGGCTTTAGGTTATATATGAAAATCCTGATGATTGGTTCCCTTTAAATACCGATGCTCGATCGGGTAACAAGCAATGGCGAGAATACTTGCTCATCATCAGTTGCAGTTAGTTGGTGGGGAGGTGGATGTTTTCATTTGACCCCATTGTTAATTTCCCCCCACCCCAATTTTGTAGTACAATGAATGGTGTCATTCAAAACTACAACCCATCCCACAAAATAACAGTTCTATGTACAGCTGTTAGAAAAATTAAAAAGTGAAGGCCCTTGGAAGATGAAAAACAAAAAATTACCCAGTCCTTAAGGGAGTTGTCCGACAAACTCCAAAAATATTTTACGCAAGGCTGTGCTGTATTGTCATATAAAACATCCCTACATTATTTTATTTTTTTGGTTTCTAACTTTTGTTCCTCTTGAATTATCACTTTATTCTCTGCAGCTCTTTATTTACATGCAGCTCAACCAAACTTTACTTTTGTTTCCTTGGTTGCCAAACCTCAGTCAGAGCTGTCACAGCCCGGCCTCACTGTCCAGCCCCGCCCTCTGCCCACCTTCTGCACACTCATTGGCTGTCAGTATTCTGCCTAGCACAGACATCTAGGAGAGCACAATATGGGCACATATAATGTAGTACTGTGCCCATTCTTGTCCACATCGTTTCGTGTAATGTGCCCCATCCTTGTGCCCATCCTGCTCATCCTATAGTAATGGCCCCTTTCCTGGTCCTTTTCCATCATGTAGTAGTGCCCCCCTTGTGCGCCATACTTCACAAATCCTTCTCACCTGTTCCCTCGGTGTCCAGCCTCTGACAGCGCTTTATATCAGAGGACAGGTTCCCTGGTGCTGCTCAGATGGGAGCTCTGTATACAGCTACTGCAATGATCAGCTGCTACCTCTGATTGGCCGGTGGCTGATCATTGCAGTAGCTGTATACAGAGCTCCCATCTGAACAGCGCTGGGAAATCTGTCCTCTGATATAAAGCGCTGACTGCGCAGCCCCAGCACAGACAGCGGTCAGCAAGGGGACCACTGCCTGCGTGCTGCAAGAAGCATCGGGGGCCGCAGGTGACAGCGCTTTACATATGACAGATTCCCTGGCGCTGTTCAGATGGGAGCTCTCTTCTCTAGTGAGTGATCAGTTGCTGCCTCTGATTGGCTGATGGCTGATCATTGCAATAGCTGTATACAGAGCCAGTGTCCGAGCAGCGCCCGGGAATCTGATTCTCTTGATGAATGCTGCCGGTGTAGGGGCCGCTGCTGACTGTGCTTTATATCAGAGGACAGATTTCCAGACGTTGTGCAGGGATGAGCTCTCTATGCAGCTTCTCCAGTGATCCGCTGCTGGCCTTTGATTGGCTGGCGGCTGATCATTGCAGTAGCTGTATATAGAGCTCACATCTGCACAGAACCAAGGAATCTGTCTTCTGTTATAAAGCGCTGTCATTGACCCCCAGCACAGGCAGTGATCAGCAAGGGGCCGTATGTAGCATAGCGGCAGTATCTTAGACCACTGCACTACAGAATGTGTGGGAGGCTGCGGGGGAATGTGGGCGGGGACTCCACGCACGGTACCAGCCCAGCAGGGTGTTAACATGAAGTGGCTGTGAAGCCCGTCAACAATGTCCTGCCCCTGTAGACGTGACATCACAGCAGGAACGGTCACATGACCGCTCTGTCGGGGGAGAGGAGCTGACAGCAGGGCAGGTAGGTAGTTACTATCTACTTACCTGCCCCAATGTAGCCCAATAGTGAAATGACAAGAAAAAAGCAAAATAAGTTGGATAACCCCTTTAAGGGGTATTTCCAGAAGTGAAGGTTATTTTCTATCCAAAGGATAGGAAATAACTTACTGATTGCAAGAGTAAACTAGTGCGACCTCGAACAATCCCAAGAATGAGATGGAGATGTGCATGCTCAACCTCCACTATTCATTATCTAGGGTTACCTCACCCTTCTATATAAATACGACGAGTGCAATCAGAAAAAAAAAAAATCGGACCGATGAATGCTGATCTGCAATTTTTTTTTTTTTTCCCTCGGCTCTATTTGGCCTGAGGAAAATAAAAATCACAGCATGCTGCGTATGGTTACGTAAAACATCTGAGACTCGCTAATGCTGGTCAATAGGTGCAAGATAAAAAACACATGGCACACAGACCATCCATATGCTGTCCGTTACAGATACATGACTATTCTGTAGCATATACTGTAATTAGTCCTGTAAATGATTGTAAAATAATAGCTGCTGAGAAAACAAAACAAAACGCATTGCATATGGCTGCCAGGCAGGAGAAACATTGTGCACTTGCATGACATATGGAATTCCAATGCAGTACAGCACAGCACTTCTGGCGCTTTCTCCGGGTGCTTCGGTAGGACCCAAATCTGTAATCAAAGAAGGAAATACCCGAGCACTCCCAATAGTCAAAAAACAAAATTAATTTTATTCTGCTAGGTAGCAATTCCCGTGTGTATAGCTAAAGATTTTTTCAGTCATAGTAGAATGACCTTCATAAATTTACATGCTACTGGATGAGTGGCGTGTGCCGTGACAGTGGTATCCACCGGTTTGTGAGTGACCACATAGTGGTGGATACCGCTGTCCACAACCCACGCCACCCATCCAGGCGGTTCCACATCCAGTAGCATGTAAATTTATGAAGGTTATTCTACTGTGACTGAAAACCTCTTCAGCTATACACACGGGAATTACTACCTAGCAGGATAAAGTTATTCTTGTTTTTTTGACCATTCGGAGTGCCCGGGTATTTTTACTTTGATTATCTGGAATACCAAACAGATTTCACTTTCCCCACTTTGGAATGAAAACCGGAGCAATTTTATATACGCAGATGTGAGAGAACCCTAAAGGAGTGCTGAAAATAGCAGAGAGCTGCGCTTAGTGATTTTTAGGATTGCTGGTGGTCCGACACAAGATCCACATTGAAAGAGTAACGCTGCTTTCACACACCAGGTTTTTGGTATCAGGCACGATCCGGCGAAAAATCTGAGGCGACGGATCCGGCGAATAAACGGATCAGTTGCATTAGTTTTTTCCATCAGTTCCTTCAGTTTTTTTGATGGATCCGTTGTGATACTGAGCATGCTCCATTCAAAAAAACGGATCTGTCGTCCGTATCCAATTTTTGCTGCATTACGCCGGATCCGGCGTCCATAGGCTTTCATTGTAAATCACGCCGCCGGACCGGCGCGATACGTTTGTAGTGTTTTTTTGTCTCCGGCAAAAAAAAAAAAAAATCAGCATCCTATCCAGCCGCCGGATCAGCTATTTACACCAGATCCGGTGCACGCCGGATAAATTGCAAGGCCATGCAGCACAATCCGGCGCGAGTACAAGTGTACGACGAAATAAAAATGGATCCGGCGGCATCTGGAATCCGCTAGATTGTGCCGCACGGCAAAACATCAGATGTGTAAAAGCAGCCTTAAAGCATCAAGATTTATTTCTTTATTTCTTTATTTATTTTTTTGTTTGTAGATTGGGGATCTGGGTCCCCACCAGTCACTCTATAGACCCTAAATAGTGCACAGCTCCTGCTTAAATGAGCATAGTAAGGATTCAATAGAAAGCATGGGCTTCATTCTGTACTTTCTATTGAATCCGCACCCTGCTCTGTCGGCGCTCTTTAACCTGTACAGATTTTTAAAAGGAAGGTTCTTGGGTCACAAATTGGCCAATTCCTGAGAGCCCACCAACCACAACAAGGCCACCTTTCTGTGGTAGGGACCCAGACGTAATATTTATCAGACATCTCTCCGGGGATAAAAGCTACAAAATATAAAGGACCGAGAAGGTCAACCAAATATAGAGGCAGTCACCATTTCCAATAGTGCTACAAAAAATTTGCCAATTTGTGTGCCAAGTACTTCCATTTCCTACGTCTAAATATCTTAAATCTCAGGCAACATGCTGTCTAATCCTTGCTCTTCTTTCATTTCTAGCCCACAGAGCGTGAAAGGTCGAAATGACACGTTTTACTTGACGCCAGAGCCAGTGGTGGCCCCTAACAGTCCAATCTGGTACTCCACCCAGCCAATAAGCCGAGAGCAGATGGAGCAGATGTTGACCCGAATCCTAATTGTCCGTGAAATCCAGGAAGCCATTGTGGTCGCCGGCGCCACCAACATGCACTAAACAAGCGGTTACAGACGCGGAGGGAATGTGATGGTGAAATAAAATGTACAGACTTTTACACTAAAGACGATGCCTACTTTTTTTTTCTATTGGTGTAGTAATGAGGCCCTTTTAGGCTTCTTCTGTTTAAAAATAAAGTATAAGAAACCCCAATCTGCATCTTATCAAACTATACACAATTGTTTAAATCTACGAGTACCAAATTCTAAATGAATCTGGAAGATAGTCCTGTATAGGGAGGGGGGGATTGTAGACATACATTTTGTCTTCCTGCATTTCAAGGGTTTACATGATGGACTATTGTGGAAGCAGTCGCCTATTTTCTTGCCTATAAGGACTTGTATTCTGAAGGAAAACAAAGTGTTTAACGATTTTATATTGTTATGTATACAAAAAAATCCACATAAGCCTAAATATATCGACTTCTTCTCATCTGGCCCAGGTATCAAGGCCTTAAACTGCTGGCATATGAGCCTGTGTACATTTCTTGTAATATAATATTGTGTATCTGCTGCAGATATATCCAGATTTCTCATTTGTTCCTAATCTTTCTTGTTTTATTAAGAATGATAAGCATGTCTTTTTTTAACATGCAACCGAGCCGTGTGTTTTATTTTCAGGTCTGGCCTTTTTGGTATTGGGTATCTGTAGGCCATTGGATAGGGGGCTATCAAGGTAGCTAAACTTTAAAAGAAATCTATCCGAAGGATTTCATTCCCAAACTACCGTATTTTTCGTTTTATAAGACGCACCGGATTATAAGATGCACCCCAAATTTGGAGGGAGAAAAAAGGTAACTAAAAAAAAATATATATGGGGTCCAGTTTATAATCTGGTGGTGTTTTACAAGGGAGAGGGGGCAGCAGCAGAGCGGGAGTCATAAAAGGCAGCGGCAGTACTGGATTACTGAAATACTGCGAGTAGTATAGAGGTGGGGGGGGGCCCAGATACTCACTGTGGGCTCTGCTCTGCGCGGGGCCGGTGACGCCGCTCTGCTCTGACCGGGGCCGGTGACGCCGCTCTACTCTGCGCGGGGCTGGTGGCGCGGCTGCGATAGGAGTCACCAGCCATTCTAAAGATGTTGGCGGTGAGCGCTTCAAATATTGCCGGTCGGAGTCGGCGCATGCGCAGATGAGAGCTTGATCTGAGAGCTCCATCTGCGCTCGTGCTGACCCTAGGCGCCATTATTTGAAACCCTGACCGCCGACACCTGCAGAATGACCGCACGCCGCTTGGAGCAGTCGAGTGCCAAGCAGTCCAGAGCAGTCGAGCGCCGAGCAGAGCGGCGGGGCCGCAGCACACCCACATAGTATTAGCCCGCCTCCTTTGACCCCGCTGCACAACCCCCTGGTAAGCTACATTCGGATTTTAAGACGCACCCCTCATTTTCCTCCCAAAGTTTTGGGAGGAAAAGTGCGTCTTCTAATCCGAAAAATTCGGTGTATGTGCATGTAGTTTCAAACGCAAGTCCAGCAATACCTTTTTAATTGTCAAGTTCATTCCTCTGTTAGGCTAAGACCACACTTTGCGTTCTCCTACTTGCGGTTCTAAACGCACGTTTTGGGCTTAATTGATTTGACCAAAGTTGCCTTTTCTTCGGCGCTCCATTGGGAGACCCAGACGATTGGGTGTATAGCTACTGCCTCCGGAGGCCACACAAAGCATTACACTAAAAAGTGTAAGGCCCCTCCCCTTCTGGCTATACACCCCCAGTGGGAACACGGGATGCTCAGTTTTCAAGCTTTGTGCGAAGGAGGTCAGACATCCACGCATAGCTCCACTGCAGTAGCTGCTGACTATGTCGGATGGAAGAAAAGAGGGCCCATATAGGGTCCCCAGCATGCTCCCTTCTTACCCCACTTGTGGTTTGTTAAGGTTGAGGTACCCATTGCGGGTACGGAGGCTGGAGCCCACATGCTGCTTTCCTTCCCCATCCCCCTGAGGGGCTCTGTGGAAGTGGGATCTTACCGGTCTCCAGGCACTGAGACCAGGCTCCATCCACAGACCCAGAGAACCTGCTGGATATGGAGCTGAGTATCGTCAGGGACAGGGCCCTGCTACATCAAGGTACTCTGTGTCCCCATACACATCGCGCACACACACACCAGCATTGCTGGGAGTGTTAGTGCGCCGGGGACAACAGCGCGGAGCGCTTGTGCCATTATTCACTGCAGCTTGCTGAGTGAATTTATGTGATAGAAACGGTCGCGCCGGTCGCGGCTGGGTGTTTTTACACTGTGGCGCGGCTGGGACTTGTGGTGCGCCGGGGACTTCCGCGCTGGCCGTGCACATGGGACGGCCGCGCGTATTACTCGAATCCCCGGCTTTGCGGCCTAGTTTTCGTTTCGTTCCCGCCCCCAGCCCTGCCAGTCAGGGGAGGGGCGGGACGCTGTACAGAAGGTCAGCGCCGAGAGCTGGAGTCTGCTTTGCATTCTCCAGCCCCCTCACTGAACACAGGGGACGCCAGCTTTCCCGCTCTTGTCTGGGGCACGCCCACGGCCCGCCCCTCTGCACAGGACACCGGCAGCCATTACAGTTTGCAGTCTGGGCTGGAGAACGGAGACAAGCTCTGGGCAACCAGTCACAGGATTCTGGCAACCTCACACCCGCTTTTGTGCGGGCGGTAAGCAGTGCTGACCCCACTAATGCCGGTGTTCATTTGTACTGTACCTAGATGGCTAGACTACAGCAGCAAAAAAGCAAGGGTGCTAAGGCACAGGCTTTCTATGCTGCTTGTATTGCATGTGCTGAAGTGTTCAGTTGTACTTTATGCCTGTATGCTATACATGGCGCTGTACGGTCGCTATTCTTGGCTATATGCTCTCCTAGATGGCTAGACTACAGCAGCAAAAAGCAAGGGTGCTAAGGCACAGGCTTTCTATGCTGCTTGTATTGCATGTGCTGAAGTGTTCATGTGTACTTTATGCTTGTATGCTATACATTGCACTGTACGGTCGCTATTCTTGGCTATATGCTCTCCTAGATGGCTAGACTACAGCAGCAAAAAGCAAGGGTGCTAAGGCACAGGCTTTCTATGCTGCTTGTATTGCATGTGCTGAAGTGTTCAGTTGTACTTTATGCTTGTATGCTATACATTGCACTGTACGGTCGCTATTCCTGCCTATATACTATCCTAAAGGGCTAGACGACAGCAGCAAAAAAGCAAGGGTGCTAAGGCACAGGCTTTCTATGCTGCTTGTATTGCATGTGCTAAAGTGTTCATTTGTACTTTGTGCTTGTATGCTATACATTGCACTGTACGGTCGCTATTCTTGGCAGCAGCAAAAAAGCAAGAGGCAGCAAAAAAGCTAGAGTGCCAAGGCACAGGCTTTCTATGCTGCTTGTACTGCATGTGATACTGTTCCACCGGCAGGTTCCACTGATCCCCATTGTGTGCAATGCTCCCCTGTGGCATTTGCTCAGCCGGGGTCTCTGCTAGAGGTGGCCAAAGGAACCACCTGTGAACCCTGTCCAGGGACAGGGACGGAGTTGCAGTTTCGGCTGACAGATTGTCTGTGACTATGGCTAACATCTTAGAGACTCTGCAGTCCAGACAGACCATGGGCAATGTTGATTCAATGCTCCCTAGCCACCCTCATTTGGAACAAATCATTGCTCCGGGGGGGTCCCATGCATCCCAGGGTGAAGGCTCTGACACGGGCGACAGTCCCAGACAGCCTAAGCGAGCTCGCTGGGAGCGGCACTCGGCTTCATCACTGGTCAGGGTTCCAGCAGAGGACTCTCCGTATGATGAGGCAGAAGTGGCTGTTCAGGACTCTGATCCTGAGACCGCTCTCAATCCGGACTCGCCGGATGGTGACGCCATAGTGAATGATCTTATAGCGTCCATCAATGGAATGTTGGATATTTCTCCCTCAGCTCTTCCAGTAGAGGAGTCAGCGTCACAGCAGGAGAAATTTCCGTTTTCAGTATCTCAAGCGTTAATTGAGTACTGTTCTGGCCACTCTGACTTCAGAGAAGCAGTTCAGAAACACCAGGCTTATCCAGATAAGCGTTTCTCCAAATGTATTAAGGATACACGTTATCCCTTTCCACCTGACGTGGTCAAGAGCGGGACCCAGTGTCCAAAGGTGGATCCTCCAATCTCCAGGCTTGCGACTAGATCCATAGTTGCAGTGGACGATGGGGCTTCCCTTAAAGATGCCACTGACACAGATGGAGCTCGGGTTGAAATCCATCTATGAAGCTATCGGCGCGTCGTTTGCTCCAGCATTCGCAGCCGTATGGGCACTCCAAGCTATTTCAGCTGGTCTTGCGCAGATGGACACTGTCACACGTACATCTGTGCTGCAGGTGGCGTTCTTAATCTCGCATATGTCTGCATTGCGACTTACGCTATTCATGCTGTCCTGGTCTCTACGAGCCGTACACGGGGGCGTAAGCCAACTCCGTGGTTTTGCGCAGAGCCTTGGAGTTAAGGAAATGGAAGGCAGAATCGGTTTCCAAAAAAGGGCTTAACCAATTTGCCATTATCTGGTACAGACTGTTGGGTGACCGATTGCATAAACTCGAACAGTCCAAGGGTAAGGATTCGTCCTTACTCCAGCCCAGATCAAACAGTCGAGGTTTCGGTCCTTCCAGGCTCGGGCAGGTCCCAATTTCCTAGTCCAAAATGACTCAAAAGACTCAGAGGGGCTCAGATTCCTGGGGGCTCACTCGCGCCCAAAGACGGCAGCCGGAGGAACCGCTTACAAGGCGGTTTCCTTATGTCTTTCAGCCTCCCTTTATCTCCGCATCCGCGGTCAAGGGCAGATTCTCCCGCTTGGTGGCATTTAGCTGCCACAGGTCAAAGACCGGTGGGTGAGAGACATTTGTCTCACGTGTACAGGATAGAGTTTTGTTCTCGTCCTCTGGCTCGATTTCTTCAAACGACCGAGCCGCTGCTCTTCTGCGAGCAGAAGGAGTGGTAATCCCTGTTCCACTTCAGGCAATCACGATGCTTATCCCCTTGTGCAGATTGCTCCAGAGCACCAGCGTTGCTACGATTCAAGAAGACGAGCATCTTCAATTCGTAGTCCTGCCCTTAGGTCTGGCGACAGCCCCACGGGTTTTCACCAAGGTCATGGCAGCAGTGGTAGCAGGCCTGCACTCTCAGGGTCACTCTGTGATCCCTTACTTGGACGATCTACTTGTCAAGGCACCCTCTCAAGGGGCATGCTAAAGCGGCCTGAGCATGGCGCTGGAGACGCTCCAGAGTTTCGGGTGGATCATCAACTTTTCAAAGTTAAATCTCACCGACCCAATCACTGACATATCTTGGCATAGAGTTTCATACTCTCTCAGCGATAGTGAAGCTTCCGCTGGACAAACAGCGTTCACTACAGACAGGGGTGCAGTCTCTCCTTCCAGGCCAGTCACACCCCTTAAGACGCCTCATGCCCTTCTTAGCAAGATAGTGGCAGCAATGGAGGCAGTCCCTTTCGCGCAGTTTCATCTGCGTCCAATTCAATGGGACATTCTCTACCTCCATCCTGGGCGGTGGTCACGACAGACGCGAGTCTGTCAGGGTGGGGAACAGTCTTTCTCCACCGCAGGACTCTGGAAATCTAAGCAGTGTATCTTGCCCTGCAAGCCTTCCAGCAGTGGCTGGAATGCAAACAGATCCGAGTTCAGTCGGACAACCCCACGGCGGTGGCATACATCAACCACCAAGGTGAAACACGCAGTCGGCAAGCCTCCCAGGAAGTCCGGCGGATCCTGATGTGGGTGGAAGACAGAGCATCCACCATATCCGCAGTTCACATCCCGGGCGTAGAAAACTGGGAAGCAGTCTTCCTCAGTCGCCAGGGTATGGACGCAGAGGAATGGTCTTTGCACCCGGACGTGTTGCAGAAACTCTGTGGCCACCGGGGGAGACCGGACGTCGACCTAATGGCGTCTCGGCACAACAGCGTAGTCTTACGATCAACGAGCTCTGGCGGCAGGCGCCTTAGTTCAGGATTGGTCGCAGTTCCAGCTACCCTAGGTGTTTCCCCCTCTGGCAATGTTGGCCAGAGTGCTACGCAAGACAGCTCCAATTGCCGCCGCACCATCCTCGTCGCACCAGACTGGCAGAGGTGGTCGTAGTTCCCGGAGCCGTGGCATCTCACGATCGGCCGGCCGGGGGCACTATCAGACCGGCCAAACTTTCTGTCCCAAGGGCCGCTTTTTTCCATCTCAATGCTACGGCCCTGAACCTGACTGGGTGGACTTGAGTCCTGGCTCCTAGCGTCTTCAGAATTATCTCCAGACGTCATTACGCCCATGAGACGGGCGAGGAAGCCGACGTCTGCCAAGGTCTACCACAGGACGTGGAAGATATTCTTATCTTAGGGCTCTGCTCAGGGAGTGTCTCCCTGACCATTTGCATTGCCTACTTTTCTTTCCTTCCTGCAATCTGGTTGGAAAACAGGGTTGTCGCTCGGCTCCCTTAAAGGGCAAATCTCAGCGCTGTCTGTATTCTTTCAGAAGCGCCTAGCACAACTTCCTCAGGTACGCACGTTCCTGCAGGAGGTTTGTCACATTATCCCTCCGAACTGAGGCCGTTAGACCCATGGGATCTGAACAGGGTACTACTTGCTCTCTAGAAGCCGCCCTTCGAGCCTCTGAGGGATGTTTTCACTTCTCGACTTTCACAGAGAGTGGCCTTTCTGGTAGCGGTCACGTCTCTGCGGAGAATGTCTGAGCTAGCAGCGCTGCCATCCAAGGCTCCCTTCCTGGTGTTCACCAAGGCAAGGGAGTGCTGCGCCTGATTCCGGGGTTTCTCCCTAAGGTGGTATCCCCCTTTTCAGATGGATCAACGAACCATTTCTTGAAGCCGACCGTTCTGCTGGGCTTCTGGTTCCATCAGGGCTGAAGGCCCATTCTACCAGAGCCGTGGGTACATCCTGGGCATTACGGCACCAGGCTACGGCTCAACCGGTGTGCCAGGCGGCTACCTGGTAGAGTCTGCACACCTTCACCATGCATTAGCAGGTGCATTCCTACGCTTAGGCGGATGCCAGCCTAAGTAGAAGACTCCTACGGGCGGCGGTTGCCTCCATGTAGGGAAGGACTGTTTTACAGTCCAAACTTGAGGTATTAATTTACCCACCCAGGGACTGCTTTTGGACATCCCAATCGTCTGGGTCTCCCAATGGAGCGCCGAAGAAGAAGGGAATTTTGTTACTTACCGTAAATTCCTTTTCTTCTAGCTCCAATTGGGAGACCCAGCACCCGCCCCTGTTTCCTTCGGGATTTTTGGTTGTTCGGGTACACATGTTGTTCATGTTGAACGGTTTTCAGTTCTCCGATGTTCTTCGGATTGAATTTGTTTAAACCAGTTATTGGCTTTCCTCCTTCTTGCTTTGGCACTAAAACTGAGCATCCCGTGTTCCCACGGGGGGTGTATAGCCAGAAGGGGAGGGGCCTTACACTTTTTAGTGTAATGCTTTGTGTGGCCTCCGGAGGCAGAAGCTATACACCCCAATTGTCTGGGTCTCCCAATTGGAGCTAGAAGAAAAGGAATTTACGGTAAGTAACAAAATTCCCTTCTTTCAGAACTTTAGCGCTGAAAACGCATGCGTATTTACCACGTTTTAGATGCGTTTTTAGCGCTTTTTACCTGCTTTTTCACCTGTTTTGACAGATGCGTTTTGAACATCAAGACACTGCTAAATAAAGATTAAATAGTCAAACATCATGAAAAAGAGGAAAAAAAGGAAAACATATAATTTTAGAATTAATAAAGATAATCTATATATTTCATGAAATTATAGCGGATTTATAATATTTAATGTTAAAATAGCAATAAAATCATAATATTCTTTAATTTAATTGTCGGACTATGTTTGTGTGTAAAGGGACATATTCCATTATTTTAATGTCAGAAAAGCATGCGTTTTTGAAGTCAAAAAATGCATTTTTTCTGCACCTAAAAAGCAGGTAAAATGCAGGAATTTGAAGTTTCTTGTTTTTTGCCATTTCTCATTGACTTCAATGTTAGCAAAACACACCCAAAATGGCAAAAACAATTGACATGCTGCTTCTTTGAACGCATGGTTTTTGCCACAAAATATGCAAATTAAACGCAGCGTTTTAAAACGCAAAGTGCGGTCTAGAAATCCCCATTTTCCATAGACTTTGCTGGAAAATCAAAACGCATGCCTTCTGGCATGAAAAAGGTGCATCTCAAAACGGACCTAAAAAAGCACCTGAAACGCAAAGTGCGGTCTTAGCCTTACTGGTAAATCTGCTTGTGAGTTAACTAAAGAAGCATTAGTAGATGTGAAGCATTTGTCACTCCAGGTCTATTCCCTGCCCAGTGCTGCAGCCTTTTACTTGACTGGAGGCTCCTTTTTTGCCTGGAGAGCTTAGAGGCTGTCAGACAATCAGCAGGTGGTGACACAGAGCTGGAGTGACAGAGGCTTCAGACCTACATATAGTTCTCCAGCCTCATTTACTCAAGTCAAATTCTGATTTCTAAGGAAGGGACTGGCCATGTAAAGGTATTGCTGGACTTTGTCCTTGAAAGATTTGTTTGGGGAGTGAAATCCTGCTGACAATTGCCTTTGATTGCTGAACTCTACAACCCCCGACCTCTGATACATTGGGGATCAGCTATGCTTCATGTGTTTTTTAATTTGGGAGAAAAGAATGGGCGTATGCTCGAGGCGCACCTTTTTTTATGTCTCTAAAAAAAAACAAAAACAAAAGGAACAACATTTTAAAGTGTTATAGATCCAACTTTTTTTTTTTTTTTTGTGTGGGTGAAACGTCAGGACACTCCCATACACATTTGGAGGGTTTGACTAACATTCATCTCTAAGGCATGGGACCCCATCCCGACTTTTTGATTCGTCTGTCTTCTTTCTAGCTCTGAACATTAACACTGGGCCTAGAAAAAATCGAATTATCCTGTAAAGACCGAATCGGTGCTGCGGCTGCTTCTCTGCCCCATAGTCTTCACTAGCCAAACACTCATCAATAGTGCACAATGTGCGCATATTAATGCTTGCACACTTTTTGAAAAACTGTTAGAAAATCTATGGGGCCAGATTTTATCAAGTTTGAAGTCTTCTAGTAATGCACTGATTTATTTGGAGACGGTTCCTGTTTTCTATTAGGGATATGCCTTCTGTGATTTTTATATACAGTGGAACCTTGGTTAACGAGAACAATCTGTTCTGGGAGTGCGCTTGTTAACCAAGGTAATAAGAAATCATTGCATTGCAGACAATTCGTTCAACAACTTGTTAAATGTCCCATCCTGGTCCCCTATTGTGTCATTCCACACATGCACAAACACACACGCACATATTATGTTCACCTTACCTTCCGTTCCCTCGCCAGCCTCCTGGGACTTGTTGTTCTCCGGTATGGACTGTGTATCGGGTTACCGTAATGACGAGGGCGGAACGTCCCGGCCAGAGCGCTGACGTCAAAGGCATGAGCCACTTGCCTCTGATTGGCCAGCGTGCTGCCTTTGAGTAGCGGTGACAGGAAGTTCCTGCTTCGTTGCTATGGTTGCGGATGCACAGCCTGGAGTGGAGCGGTGAACTACAGGACCCAGGAAGCCGGCGATCAAACGGAAGGTACACATGTTATATGCTCACCTTACCTTCCATTCCACCGCCGGCCTCATGGTACTTGTAGTTCCCGGGTACATCGCGACGTCCTCACGGCGAACTACAAGACCCAGGAGGCCGGCGATGGAACTGAAGGTACACATATTATGCTCACCTTACCTTCCGTTCTATCACCGGCCTCCTGGGTCTTGTAGTTCGCCGCGAGTACGTTGCGATGTACCCAGGAACTACAAGAACCATGAGGCTGGCGGTGGAATGGAAGGTATGGTGAGCATAATACTGTATGTGTTTGTGTGTGCGTGCTTGTGTGTATGCGTGTTTGTTTGTGTGGACTGCAAGTGCGGGTCAGAGCGCGGTGGATGTACGGAACCGGAAGTGTGTGCGGTGAGGATTTTGCTTGTACAGCAAAGCTTTCTCGTAAAGCAGGTTACAAATTTACAGAAAGCTTTGCTTGTTAACGAGAATTTTGCTTAAGTGGGTTACTCGTTAAGCGAGGTTCCACTGTACATAGAATGTGGCTCCCAAGGTAAGAAACTGAGCAACACTGAAATAAGGTGTATGGCCACCCTTCAGGTTATGGGTTCCCTAGATATGTTGTGGGTTGGTTTTTTTTGTTTGTTTTTTTTAACACAATAGTGATATTTTTCCTTTTTTCTAATCTTTTTTTATTTTTTTCTATTTTGGGCACATGGTCTGGGGATGGTTAGCATCTCTAACTTCCATGAAAAGCAATTGGAGATGAAACTTGCAGGAGACACATTCAGTATAGGAAACAATAGTATGATGAAGTTCATTGACTTCTATAGGAGAGTGATATGGGTATGCTTTGTGACTTGTGCTGGAAGGGGGAGGAGGTGAGCTGTGAAAGCACCTATTGTGAACAGAGGATCCTGTGATAACTTCTATACAGTGTATCCACCCATATCCTGTTCACCGCCATTAACTTGAGAACGGTGGCAGCTATAGACATAGAAGTGGTGTCTAGGTATAGTAAAGTAGCCATGCGCTACGCAATGAAACCACCTATAGCGCCACCTGCTGGAAAACAATGGAGTTAGCATTTTTATCTCAAAAACGGAACGAGATAGAGAATTACAAAGTTGTAGGGCATCATCAATTCAATATGAATCAACACCTTGCGTACAGAAATGCTATGATATGAAACCCATGACCCCCCCCCCCAAAAAAAAAACAACATTGAATGCTGGTCACGCATATGGTGCTCATTTAACTTTGATGCTCAATGTGGCCACCGTCCGCTGCAATGCACATCTGGACTCTGCACAGCATACTGTATCTTGCTGCACGTTGTGCAATATGGTAGGGGACACATTTACACAAGCATCTGTGATACTTTGTCGTAGGTCCTGCAATGTTGGTGGAGGGGTCGCATACACCTGCTGTTTGATGTGACCTCACAGAAAGAAGTCCAATGGGGTCAGGTCAGGTGAGCGTGGAGGCCACTCCACACAGCCACCATACCCAATGACTTCTAGGAAGGTCTCCATGAGGTATCGCTTCACGTCCGCAGTCTTGTGAGTTTTATATGTTCTAATCTTAGCATTTCTTTATGCAAGGTGTCGATTCGTATTGAATTGATGATGCCCTACAACTTTGTAATTCATTTTTTTTCTCTCTCGTTCCATTTTCGAGGGAGAAATGCTAACTCCGTTGTTTTCCATCAGGTGGCGCTATAGGTGGTTTCATTGTGTAGCGCATGGCTACTTTACTATACCTAGACACCACTTCTATGCCTATAGTTGCTGCCATTCTCAAGTTAATGGCGGTGGACAGGATAAGGGGGGGGACACACTATATGTATTACCTGCTTGTTTGTGATGCTAGCTGATTGCCGAGAAGTGATCTAAAGAGCAAATAAAGTCTCAGACAATTTTGAGGCTCAGAGTAAAGGCCCAGTCACACTAAACAACTTACCAGCGATCCCAACGATACAACCTGATAGGGATCGCTGGTAAGTTGCTAGGAGGTCGCTGGTGAGATGTCACACTAAGCGACGCTCCAGCGATCCCACCAGCAACCTGACCTGGCAGGGATCGCTGGAGCGTCGCTACACGTGGAAGCATGCTGCGCTTGGTAACTAAGGTAAATATCGGGTAACCAACCCGATATTTACCTTGGTTACCAGCGCACACCGCTTAGCGCTGGCTCCCTGCACTCCTAGCCACAGTACACATCGGGTGAATTACCCGATGTGTACTCTGCTACGTGTGCAGGCAGCAGGAGCCGGCTTCTGCGGACGCTGGTAACCACAGTAAACATCGGGTAACCAAGAAGCCTTTCCCTTGGTTACCCGATATTTACCTTAGTTACCAGCGTCCGCCGCTCTCACACTGCCAATGCCGGCTCCCTGTTCCCTGCACACATAGCCACAGTACACATCGGGTTAATTACCCGATATGTACTCTGGCTACGTGTGCAGAGAGCAGGAGCCGGCACTGGCAGCTGAGAGCGGCCGACGCTGGTAACTAAGGTAAATATCGGGTAACCAAGGAAAGGGCTTCTTGGTTACCCGATGTTTACCGTGGTTACCAGCGTCCGCAGAAGCCGGCTCCTGCTGCCTGCACATTTAGTTGTCGCTCTGTCGCTGTCACACACAGCGATCTATGCTTCACAGCGGGACAGCAACAACTAAAAAATGGTCCAGGACATTCAGCAACAACCAACGACCTCACAGCAGGGGCCGGGTTGTTGCTGGATGTCACACACAGCGACATCACTAGCAAGTTGTGCATCAGCAGCGATGTTGCTTAGTGTGACGGTACCTTAAGGCCGGGGTCAGACGAGCATATAGCATCTGATGTCAGAGCAACCAATATGATTATGCTGATGACCCTCTGCTGCGAGAATCGGTGCACAGGTGGGGAGAAATAAGAGATTAATTTCCCCACTGTCTGTCCCTGCGTATATCAGACTGTACTGATGACATCCTAGTGCAGTCCGATGTTTCACATGCACCTATAGGTTGGCATGGGTGTGTGAGATTTGAGACCTGCTGCAATTTTTCTCTCATGCCTATTCAGCACGAGAAAAACAAATAGATCGGCTCTGCCTCATTGAATAATAATTTTTTATTTATATAGCGCCAACATATTCCGCAGCACTCTACAATTCAGAGGGGACATGTATAGACAATGAGACAATACAGAATAACAAAATTCAACAGATACAGTACCAAGAGAAGAGAAGGTTCTGCTCATAAGCTTACAACAATCTATGAATAACATTGGTCTGCGTCTACTCATCCGATTCATATGCTTGTGTAAGTAAGGCTACTTTCACACTTGCGTTGAACGGTATCCGTTGCATTGCGTTGTGTGACGGATGCAATGGATGTGTTGCATATAGTGGTGCAACGGATGCTGCAAAACAACGCAATCCGTTTTGGGTTTTTTACAGTTTTACCGTCGGCAGACTATTGTGAACGCTCAGCTGATCGCTAACAGTAGCCGGCCGCTGGGTGATCAGCCGATCACTCACAGTAGCCAGCCGCCGGGTGATCAGCCGATCACTCACAGTAGCCAGCCGCCGGGTGATCAGCCGATCACTCACAGTAGCCGGCCGCCGGGTGATCAGCCGATCACTCACAGTAGCCGGCCGCCGGGTGATCAGCCGATCACTCACAGTAGCCGGCCGCCGGGTGATCAGCCGATCACTCACAGTAGCCGGCCGCCGGGTGATCAGCCGATCACTCACAGTAGCCGGCCGCCGGGTGATCAGCCGATCACTCACAGTAGCCGGGTGATCAGCCGATCACTCACAGTAGCCGGCCGCCGGGTGATCAGCCGATCACTCACAGTAGCCGGCCGCCGGGTGATCAGCTGATCACTCACAGTAGCCGGCCGCCGGGTGATCAGCTGATCGTTCGGTCGCCGACAATGTGTGCGGGGGGTGGAGTGTGAAGTGGGTGGAGCCAAGCGGGGCCATGGCTGAGGAAGTCAGTGCCGCGGGGACTGCATCGCTGGAGTGTGGGAGGGGCGGAGCCGAGCGGGCAAGTATCGGGCTCCCGGCACACGTAACCAGGGTTCCTTGGTTACCCGATGTGTACCCTCGTTACGGGTGGAGGGAGCCAGAGAGAGCATGCGCAGTGAAATCCAAAGGATTCCGCTGCTCAAAAAAAGTTACATACTGTGTTCTTTCCGCCCGACGCAGCGTCAAAATAACGATGCTGCGTCGTCCGGCGGATGCAACGCTGACACTTGCGTTACAGTGTGTCATCCATACAAGTCTATGGAGAATAGCTCAGTGCGTTAACATCCTGCGCTATTCTCCATAGTGACGGACTCCGCTGAATGCAAGTGTGAAAGTACCCCAAGGCCTAAGAACTAATCAGGGGGAACGTTTGTTTTTTTTTATTATTATAATATAAAGATATTAACGAGGGTGGAGGTGTTAGACTATGTGCGCACGTTGCGTCGTGTGCCTGCAGGGATTTGACAGCACATGTGCGCATCAAATCGCTGCAGAAACACTGCATAATGGATGCAATGTTTCTGCAGAAAAAAAGCCGATTTCATGCGCTCTGGATGCTGCCTCTCCCATAGACAGAGCGGGAGCTACATCCAAAGCGCACGGAATAATTGACATGTTGCTTTTTAGAACACAGTGATTTGGAACAAAATTTTGGCATCCAAATTGCTGCGCTCTCAAACTCAACGTGCGGATGGATTTTGCACAATCTTCATAGATTGTGCTGGGGACGCAGGACGCATGCATTTACGCTGCGGTGCAATACGCAGCGTAAATGCATGAAATTCGGCAACGTGCGCACACAGCCTAATGCTAACACACGGACTACGCGTTTTAGCTACAAATGTTTGCCTTCATGATCCATAGTCATGGACCATGATGAAGGCGAACACTTGTCACTGAAACGCGCAGCCCATGTGTTAGCATTACACCTCCACCCTTGTTCATTTTTTTTATTGCTTAAACATTAACTGATAATTTTTATTTAGTCCATATTAAAAACGGTAAAGTTTTATCCGGAAATTGGATTACCGCTGGATACTGTTGCTTCTCCTTTGAATTTACTGGGTGTTTCTTTATCGCTCCTAATTGGGAGACCCAGACAATTGGGTGTATAGCTACTGCCTCCGGAGGCCACACAAAGCACTACACTTAAAAGTGTAAGGCCCCTCCCCTTCTGCCTATACACCCCCCGTGGGATCACGGGCTCCTCAGTTTTCATGCTTTGTGCGAAGGAGGTCAGACATCCACGCATAGCTCCACTGTTTAGTCAGCAGCAGCTGCTGACTATGTCGGATGGAAGAAAAGAGGGCCCATACTAGGGCCCCCAGCATGCTCCCTTCTCACCCCACTTTTGTCGGCGGTGTTTGTTAAGGTTGAGGTACCCATTGCGGGTACGGAGGCTGGAGCCCACATGCTGCGTCCTTCCCCATCCCCCTTAGGGCTCTGGGTGAAGTGGGAGTTTACCGGTCTCCAGGCACTGAGACCGTGCTCCATCCACAGCCGCTGAGAATCTGCTGGATATGGAGCTGAGTATCGTCAGGGACATGGCCCTGCTACGTCAAGGTACTCTGTGTCCCCGTACAGACCGCGCGCAGACACACTGCAGCATTGCTGGGTGTGTTAGTGCGCCGGGGACAACAGCGCTGCGCGCTTGTGCCACTACTCACTACAGCTCTGCTGAGTGAGTTAATGTATTGGGAACTGCCGCGCCGGCCGCTGCTGTCAGTTTATGCTGCGGCGCGGCTGGGACTTGTGGTGCGCCGGGGACTTCCGCGCTGGCCGTGCATATATGGCGGCCGCGCTTATTACTAGAGTCCCCGGCTTTTGCGGCCTAGTTTCGCTTCGTTCCCGCCCCCAGGCCTGCCAGTCAGGGGAAGGGCGGGACGCTGTACAGAACATCAGCGCAGAGGGCTGGAGTCTACTTTACATACTCCAGCCCTCACACTGGACACAGTGGGACGCCAGTTTCCCGCACGTTGTCTGAGGCACGCCCACGGTCCGCCCCTCTTCACAGAACGCCGGCAGCCATTCCTGTGTGCAGTCTGAGCTGGAGAGGGGAGACAAGTTCTGGGAGACCCAGACACGGGATTCTGGCGACCACACACCCGCGTTTGCGCGGGCGGTAAGCGGCACCTCTGGTGCTGACCCCACTAGTGCCGAAGTGTACATTTGTATTTTTATGCTTGCATGCTATACATTGTACTGTACGGTCGCTGGTGATTCTTGGCTATATACCCTTCTAGATTACTCAGAGGAGACAGCAGCATGTCATCCGCAAAAAGCAAGGGTGCCAAGGCACAGGCTTTCTATGCTGCTTGTACCGCTTGTGAGGCTACTCTACCGGCAGGTTCCACTGACCCCCATTGTGTGCAGTGCTCGGCCCCTGTGGCACTTGCTCGGCCGGGGCCTCTGCTAGAGGTGACCCAGGGAGAACCACCTGTGAATACTGTCCAGGTGACGGGGACGGAGTTTGCAGTTTTTGCGGATAGATTGTCTGTGACTATGACTAAAATTCTAGAAACTTTGCAGTCTAGACCAGTAACTCAGGCCATGGGCACTGTTGAATCATTGCTCCCTGGTCCCCCTCAGTTGGAACAGCTCCGGGCTCCGGGGGTGTCCCATGCATCCCAGGGTGAAGGCTCTGACACGGACGACAGTCCCAGACAGCCTAAGCGAGCTCGCTATGAGCGGCCCTCGACTTCATCACACTGGTCAGGGTCCCAGCAGGAGGACTCTCTGTATGATGAGGCGGAGGTAGCTGATCAGGATTCTGATCCTGAGACCGCTCTCAATCTGGATACTCCTGATGGTGACGCCATAGTGAATGATCTTATAGCGTCCATCAATAGAATGTTGGATATTTCTCCCCCAGCTCCTCCAGTGGAGGAGTCAGCTTCACAGCAGGAGAAATTCCATTTCAGGTATCCCAAGCGTAAATTAAGTACTTTTCTGGACCACTCTGACTTTAGAGAGTCAGTCCAGAAACACCACGCTTATCCAGATAAGCGTTTCTCCAAACGGCTTAAGGATACACGTTATCCCTTTCCCCCTGACGTGGTCAAGGGCTGGACCCAGTGTCCCAAGGTGGATCCTCCAATCTCCAGGCTTGCGGCTAGATCCATAGTTGCAGTGGAAGATGGGGCTGCACTTAAAGATGCCACTGACAGACAGATGGAGCTCTGGTTGAAATCCATCTATGAAGCTATCGGCGCGTCGTTTGCTCCAGCATTCGCAGCCGTATGGGCACTCCAAGCTATTTCAGCTGGTCTTACACAGATTGACACGGTCACACGTACATCTGTTCCGCAGGTGGCATCCTTAACCTCTCAAATGTCTGCATTTGCGTCTTACGCGATTAATGCGGTCCTGGACTCTACGAGCCGTACGGCAGTGGCGTCCGCCAACTCCGTGGTTTTACGCAGAGCCTTGTGGTTAAGGGAATGGAAGGCAGATTCTGCTTCCAAAAAGTGCTTAACAAGTTTGCCATTTTCTGGTGACCGACTGTTTGGTGAGCGTTTGGATGAAATCATTAAACAGTCCAAGGGTAAGGATTCATCCTTACCTCAGCCCAGACAAAACAAACCCCAACAGAGGAGGGGACAGTCGGGGTTTCGGTCCTTTCGAGGCTCGGGCAGGTCCCGATTCTCCTCGTCCAAAAGGACTCAAAAGGATCAGAGGAGCTCAGATTCTTGGCGGGCTCAGTCACGCCCAAAAAAGACAGCCAGAAGACCCGCTACCAAGGCGGCTTCCTCATGACTTTCGGCCTCCTCTCTCCGCATCCTCGGTCGGTGGCAGGCTCTCCCGCTTTGGCGACATTTGGCTGCCACAGGTCAAAGACCGTTGGGTGAGAGACATTCTGTCTCACGGGTACAGGATAGAGTTCAGTTCTCGTCCTCCAACTCGATTCTTCAGAACTTCTCCACCTCCCGACCGAGCCGATGCTCTTCTGCAAGCGGTGTGCACTCTAAAGGCAGAAGGAGTGGTGACCCCTGTTCCTCTTCAGGAGGAAGGTCACGGTTTTTACTCCAATTTGTTTGTGGTGCCAAAAAAGGACGGGTCTTTCCGTCCCGTTCTGGATCTAAAACTGCTCAACAAGCACGTGAAAACCAGGCGGTTCCGGATGGAATCCCTCCGCTCCGTCATCGCCTCAATGTCTCAAGGAGATTTCCTAGCATCAATAGACATCAAGGATGCTTATCTCCACGTGCCGATTGCTCCAGAGCATCAGCGTTTTCTACGCTTCGTTATAGGAGACGAACACCTTCAGTTCGTAGCTCTGCCTTTCGGGCTGGCGACAGCCCCACGGGTCTTCACCAAGGTCATGGCAGCAGTAGTAGCAGTCCTGCACTCTCAAGGTCACTCTGTGATCCCGTATTTGGACGATCTACTGGTCAAGGCACCCTCTCAAGAGGCATGCCAACACAGCCTGAACGTTGCGCTGGAGACTCTCCAGAGTTTCGGGTGGATCATCAACTTTTCAAAGTCAAATCTGACCCCGACCCAATCGCTAACATATCTTGGCATGGAGTTTCATATTCTCTCAGCGATAGTGAAGCTTCCGCTGGACAAACAGCGTTCACTACAGACAGGGGTGCAATCTCTCCTTCAAGGCCAGTCACACCCCTTGAGACGCCTCATGCACTTCCTAGGGAAGATGGTAGCAACAATGGAGGCAGTCCCTTTCGCGCAGTTTCATCTGCGTCCACTACAATGGGACGTTCTCCGCCAATGGGACGGGAAGTCGACGTCCCTCGACAGGAACGTCTCTCTTTCTCAGGCGGCCAAGGATTCTCTTCGGTGGTGGCTTCTTCCCACCTCATTGTCAAAAGGAAAGTCCTTTCTACCCCCATCCTGGGCGGTGGTTACGACAGACGCGAGTCTTTCAGGGTGGGGAGCAGTTTTTCTCCACCACAGGGCTCAAGGTACGTGGACTCAGCAAGAGTCCACCCTTCAGATCAATGTTCTGGAAATCAGAGCAGTGTATCTTGCCCTACAAGCCTTCCAGCAGTGGCTGGAAGGCAAGCAAATCCGAATTCAGTCGGACAACTCCACAGCGGTGGCATACATCAACCACCAAGGAGGAACACGCAGTCGGCAAGCCTTCCAGGAAGTCCGGCGGTTTCTGACGTGGGTGGAAGACATGGCATCCACCATATCCGCAGTTCACATCCCAGGCGTGGAAAACTGGGAAGCAGACTTCCTCAGTCGCCAGGGTATGGACACAGGGGAATGGTCTCTTCACCCGGACGTGTTTCAGGAGATCTGTCGCCGCTGGGGGATGCCGGACGTCGACCTAATGGTGTCCCGGCACAACAACAAGGTCCCGGCTTTCATGGCACGGTCTCACGATCACCGAGCTCTGGCGGCGGACGCCTTAGTTCAAGATTGGTCGCAGTTCCGGCTACCTTATGTGTTCCCACCTCTGGCACTGTTGCCCAGAGTGCTGCGCAAGATCAGGTCCGACTGCCGCCGCGCCATCCTCGTCGCTCCAGACTGGCCGAGGAGGTCGTGGTATCCGGATCTCTGGCACCTCACGGTAGGCCAACCGTGGGCACTTCCAGACCGACCAGACTTGTTGTCCCAAGGGCCGTTTTTCCATCGGAATTCTGCGGCCCTGAACCTGACTGTGTGGCCATTGAGTCCTGGATCCTAGCGTCTTCAGGATTATCTCAAGAGGTCATTGCCACCATGAGACAGGCTAGAAAACCATCCTCCGCCAAGATCTACCACAGGACGTGGAAGATATTGTTATCTTGGTGCTCTGCTCAGGGAGTCTCTCCCTGGCCATTTGCATTGCCTACTCTTCTTTCCTTCCTGCAATCCGGTTTGGAAAAAGGTTTGTCGCTAGGCTCCCTTAAAGGACAAGTCTCAGCGCTGTCTGTATTTTTTCAGAAACGCCTAGCACGACTTCCTCAGGTACGCACGTTCCTGCAAGGGGTTTGTCATATCGTCCCTCCTTACAAGCGGCCGTTAGAGCCCTGGGATCTGAACAGGGTTCTAATTGCTCTCCAGAAGCCGCCTTTCGAGCCTATGAGGGATGTTTCCCTTTGTCGCCTGTCACAGAAAGTGGTTTTTCTAGTAGCGGTCACGTCTCTTCGGAGAGTGTCCGAGCTAGCAGCGCTGTCATGCAAATCTCCCTTCCTGGTGTTTCACCAGGACAAGGTGGTTCTGCGCCCGATTCCGGAGTTTCTCCCTAAGGTGGTATCCCCCTTTCATCTCAATCAGGATATCGTCTTACCTTCTTTGTGTCCTCATCAAGTTCATCAATATGAAAAGGATTTGTATTTGTTGGATCTGGTGAGAGCACTCAGAATCTACATTTCCCGCACGGCGCCTCTGCGCCGCTCGGATGCACTCTTTGTCCTTGTCGCTGGTCAGCGTAAAGGGTCGCAAGCTTCCAAATCCACCCTGGCTCGGTGGATCAAGGAACCAATTCTTGAAGCCTACCGTTCTGCTGGGATTCCGGTTCCCTCAGGGCTGAAGGCCCATTCTACCAGAGCCGTGGGTGCGTCCTGGGCATTACGGCACCAGGCTACGGCTCAGCAGGTGTGCCAGGCGGCTACCTGGTCGAGTCTGCACACTTTTACCAAGCATTATCAGGTGCATACCTACGCTTCGGCGGACGCCAGCCTAGGTAGAAGAGTCCTGCAGGCGGCGGTTGCCCACCTGTAGGAAAGTGCTGTTTTTACGGCCCTATCACGAGGTGTTATTTTACCCACCCAGGGACTGCTTTTGGACGTCCCAATCGTCTGGGTCTCCCAATTAGGAGCGATAAAGAAGAAGAGAATTTTGTTTACTTACCGTAAATTCCTTTTCTTCTAGCTCCAATTGGAAGACCCAGCACCCGCCCTGTTTTCTTAGGGATTTTTGTTTTTTCGGGTACACATGTTGTTCATGTTGAATGGTTTCAGTTCTCCGATGTTTCATCGGATTGAATTTGTTTTTTAAACCAGTTATTGGCTTTCCTCCTTCTTGCTCTTGCACTAAAACTGAGGAGCCCGTGATCCCACGGGGGGTGTATAGGCAGAAGGGGAGGGGCCTTACACTTTTAAGTGTAATACTTTGTGTGGCCTCCGGAGGCAATAGCTATACACCCAATTGTCTGGGTCTCCCAATTGGAGCTAGAAGAAAAGGAATTTACGGTAAGTAAACAAAATTCCCTTCTTCTTCCACCCTTTCCTTTTGGAAGTTCCTGGATTAATTGTGATCACGATGAAGGAACGGTAAAAGCTGGCTTTTTTTTTTGCATTTTCCTTGTTACTTTGATATACTTAGGTGCAGAATATATGAGGTTTTTTTTACGTGTTTCTGCTGTGGATATGCATTACAAATGCTTGTAGATTTTTTTTTTCTTACCTGCAGATTTTCTGCATCCAATGCAAGTCAGTGATGGAAAAGCTGCACCGAAAGCTGTACCCGTAAGGCCCCTTTCACACATCAGTTTTTTTTACCATCAGGCACAATCTGTCAAATTTTGAAAAAAACTGATCTGGTGACTGATGCTGCTGGATCAGGTTTTTTTTTCTCATCGACTAGTATTCGTGACCAATGGCCTTGCGTTTCATCCATTGTTCGATGGATCTGTTGAAAAATGTCCGTTGGACGGAGACGACAGCTAAAGTAACATTATTTGTGTGTTGAAAAACTGATAGCGACTGGTCCGTCGCCATCCGTCGTTTGGTAGAATGGAAGCCTATAGGTGCTGGATCCGTCGTCATCCGTCAAATGACGGAATCTGGCAACAGATGCCTTTTTTTTCGGAGTATGGTCCAATTATTAGCCCCCAGCTAGTCGGATCCGTCGCATCGGTTTAGGCTGCTTTCACACCTCCGGTTTTAGCAGAGCCGGCCAATCCGGCTCTAAAACCTATGCAACGGCTGCGGCGACAAAACCGCATCCTTTGCATACGTTTTTTTTACATGCGGCCCATCCGGTTTTTGCCGCTTGCGGCAGGCTACTGAGCATGCGCAGTGGGAAAAACCGCATGCGGCGGCCGGATGCGGTGTTTGCCGCATAGGCATGCATTGCAAATCGCGCCGGATGAGATTTTTTTTGCCGGACAAAAAAAAACGTGCCAGGCAAAGTTCCATCCGGCCGCTGCATCGGCTAAATCTGCCGCATGCGGCAAAAACCGGACGGAACGCAAGCCCATGCGGCACAATGCGACACTAATGTAAGTCTATGCAAAAAAAAAAGCAATCAGCTGCAAAAAAAACCAGTTGCGTTTTTTCTGCAAAGCGCCGGATTGTGCCGCACAGGAAAAACCGTATGTGAAAGCAGCCTAAGTCACAATCTGTGACAGATCCGTCAAGAACACTTGTGTGAAAGGGGTCTTAGAGACGTTTTCATGCTGTGGATATAAAAAAACGCATCGTGGATCAATTTACGCAGCGTAATAACGAAGCCCAATGTGGAGAAGAATTCTATAGGGGGGCACCCAAACCTTCCTATAGAGACGATGCTGAAGTTGGTTTCTTATTCGTCCAGTTTCTTATTCGGGGCTGAAGTTGGTTTCTTATTCGTCAGTTTCTTATTCGGCAATTTAGTTTTTTCAGTTTTTTATGCATTTATCAACAAAAATGACACATGACAATAATAAAATACAATGCACTGATGAGCCCTAATATACATACACGCAAAACCAGCTGCGAAAATTATAAAACTGGCAAAAAAATGGGCATCAAAGTGGGCACCAAAGTATGTTAGTGAAAGGGTTAAATGGCTTTGGGCCACTGATCTAACACCACAATTACCTATCTAGTGATGCCCCTAATCAAACTCAAGTGTCTCCAGCCTGGCCCAAAGGGGTTCTGGGCATCAAAACTGGCATCAAAGTGGGCACACAGCCAATTTTCACAGATTTGAATAAGTAACCAGTGTTTTTGAGGGGTTAAATGGCTTTGGGCCACTGATCTCACACCACATTTACATACCTAGGGATGCCCCACATCAAACTCAGATCACTCCAACCTGGCCCAAACAGGTTCTGGGCATCAGAACTGGCATCAAAGTGGGCAAAACCCACTTTTCACAGATTTGAATAAGTAACCAGTGTTTTTGAGGGGTTAAATGGCTTTGGGCCACTGATCTGACACCACATTTACATACCTAGTGATGCCACACATCAAATTCAGATCACTCCAGCCTGGCCAAAACAGGTTCTGGGCATCAGAACTGGCATCAAAGTGGGCAAAACCCCAGTTTTCACAGATTTGAATAAGTAACCAGTGTTTTTGAAAGGTTAAATGGCTTTGGGCCACTGATTTCACACCACATTTACATACCTAGGGATGTCCCACATCAAAATCAGATCACTCCAGCCTGGCCCAAACAGGTTCTGGGCATCAGAACTGGCATCAAAGTGGGCAAATGGCCAGTTTTCACAGATTTGAATAAGTAACCAGTGTTTTTGAGGGGTTAAATGGCTTTGGGCCACTGATCTAACACCACATTTACATACCTAGTGATGCCACACATCAAATTCAGATCACTCCAGCCTGGCCCAAACAGGTTCTGGGCATCAGAACTGGCATCAACGTGGTAAAAATCTCAGTTTTCACAGATTTGAATAAGTAACTGGTGTTTTTGAAGGGTTAAATGGCTTTGGGCCACTGATCTGACACCACATTTACATACCTAGTGATGCCACACATCAAATTCAGATCACTTTAGCCTGGCCCAAACAGGTTCTGGGCATCAGAACTGGCATCAAAGTGGGCAAAACCCACTTTTCACAGATTTGAATAAGTAACCAGTGTTTTTGAGGGGTTAAATGGCTTTGGGCCACTGATTTGACACCACAATTACATACCTAGTGATGCCACACATCAAATTCAGATCACTCCAGCCTGGCCCAAACAGGTTCTGGGCATCAGAACTGGCATCAAAGTGGGCAAAACCCCAGTTTTCACAGATTTGAAAAAGTAACCAGTGTTTTTGAGGGGTTAAATGGCTTTGGGCCACTGATCTGACACCACATTTACATACCTAGTGATGCCCCATATCAAATTCAGATCCCTCCAGCCTGGCCCAAACAGGTTCTGGGCATCAGAACTGGCATCAAAGTGGGCAAAACCCCAGTTTTCACAGATTTGAATAAGTAACCAGTGTTTTTGAGGGGTTAAATGGCTTTGGGCCACTGATCTGACACCACATTTACATACCTAGTGATGCCACACATCAAATTCAGATCACTCCAGCCTGGCCCAAACAGGTTCTGGGCATCAGAACTGGCATCAAAGTGGGCAAAACCCCAGTTTTCACAGATTTGAATAAGTAACCAGTGTTTTTGAAAGGTTAAATGGCTTTGGGCCACTGATTTCACACCACATTTACATACCTAGGGATGTCCCACATCAAAATCAGATCACTCCAGCCTGGCCCAAACAGGTTCTGGGCATCAGAACTGGCATCAAAGTGGGCAAATGGCCAGTTTTCACAGATTTGAATAAGTAACCAGTGTTTTTGAGGGGTTAAATGGCTTTGGGCCACTGATCTAACACCACATTTACATACCTAGTGATGCCACACATCAAATTCAGATCACTCCAGCCTGGCCCAAACAGGTTCTGGGCATCAGAACTGGCATCAACGTGGTAAAAATCTCAGTTTTCACAGATTTGAATAAGTAACTGGTGTTTTTGAAGGGTTAAATGGCTTTGGGCCACTGATCTGACACCACATTTACATACCTAGTGATGCCACACATCAAATTCAGATCACTTTAGCCTGGCCCAAACAGGTTCTGGGCATCAGAACTGGCATCAAAGTGGGCAAAACCCACTTTTCACAGATTTGAATAAGTAACCAGTGTTTTTGAGGGGTTAAATGGCTTTGGGCCACTGATCTAACACCACATTTACATACCTAGTGATGCCACACATCAAATTCAGATCACTCCAGCCTGGCCCAAACAGGTTCTGGGCATCAGAACTGGCATCAAAGTGGGCACACAGCCAATTTTCACAGATTTGAATAAGTAACCAGTGTTTTTGAGGGGTTAAATGGCTTTGGGCCACTGATCTCACACCACATTTACATACCTAGGGATGCCCCACATAAACTCAGATCACTCCAGCCTGGCCCAAACAGGTTCTGGGCATCAGAACTGGCATCAAAGTGGGCAAATGGCCAGTTTTCACAGATTTGAATAAGTAACCAGTGTTTTTGAGGGGTTAAATGGCTTTGGGCCACTGATCTCACACCACATTTACATACCTAGTGATGCCACACATCAAATTCAGATCACTCCAGCCTGGCCCAAACAGGTTCTGGGCATCAGAACTGGCATCAAAGTGGGCAAAACCCACTTTTCACAGATTTGAATAAGTAACCAGTGTTTTTGAGGGGTTAAATGGCTTTGGGCCACTGATCTGACACCACATTTACATACCTAGTGATGCCACACATCAAATTCAGATCACTCCAGCCTGGCCCAAACAGGTTCTGGGCATCAGAACTGGCATCAAAGTGGGCAAAACCCCAGTTTTCACAGATTTGAATAAGTAACCAGTGTTTTAGAGGGGTTAAATGGCTTTGGGCCACTGATTTCACACCACATTTACATACCTAGGGATGTCCCACATCAAAATCAGATCACTCCAGCCTGGCCCAAACAGGTTCTGGGCATCAGAACTAGCATCAAAGTGGGCAAATGGCCAGTTTTCACAGATTTGAATAAGTAACCAGTGTTTTTGAGGGGTTAAATGGCTTTGGGCCACTGATCTCACACCACATTTACATACCTAGTGATGCCACACATCAAATTCAGATCACTCCAGCCTGGCCCAAACAGGTTCTGGGCATCAGAACTGGCATCAACGTGGTAAAAATCCCAGTTTTCACAGATTTGAATAAGTAACTGGTGTTTTTGAAGGGTTAAATGGCTTTGGGCCACTGATCTGACACCACATTTACATACCTAGTGATGACACACATAAAATTCAGATCACTTTAGCCTGGCCCAAACAGGTTCTGGGCATCAGAACTGGCATCAAAGTGGGCAAAACCCACTTTTCACAGATTTGAATAAGTAACCAGTGTTTTTGAGGGGTTAAATGGCTTTGGGCCACTGATCTCACACCACATTTACATACCTAGTGATGCCACACATCAAATTCAGATCACTCCAGCCTGGCTCAAACAGGTTCTGGGCATCAGAACTGGCATCAAAGTGGGCAAAACCCCAGTTTTCACAGATTTGAAAAAGTAACCAGTGTTTTTGAGGGGTTAAATGGCTTTGGGCCACTGATCTCACACCACATTTACATACCTAGTGATGCCACACATCAAATTCAGATCACTCCAGCCTGGCCCAAACAGGTTCTGGGCAGTAGAACTGGCATCAAAGTGGGCAAAACCCACTTTTCACAGATTTGAATAAGTAACCAGTGTTTTTGAGGGGTTAAATGGCTTTGGGCCACTGATCTCATACCACATTTACATACCTAGTGATGCCACACATCAAATTCAGATCACTCCAGCCTGGCTCAAACAGGTTCTGGGCATCAGAACTGGCATCAAAGTGGGCAAAACCCCAGTTTTCACAGATTTGAAAAAGTAACCAGTGTTTTTGAGGGGTTAAATGGCTTTGGGCCACTGATCTCACACCACATTTACATACCTAGTGATGCCACACATCAAATTCAGATCACTCCAGCCTGGCCCAAACAGGTTCTGGGCAGTAGAACTGGCATCAAAGTGGGCAAAACCCACTTTTCACAGATTTGAATAAGTAACCAGTGTTTTTGAGGGGTTAAATGGCTTTGGGCCACTGATCTGACACCACATTTACATACCTAGTGATGCCACACATCAAATTCAGATCACTCCAGCCTAGCCCAAACAGGTTCTGGGCATCAGAACTGGCATCAAAATGGGCAAAACCCACTTTTCACAGATTTGAATAAGTAACCAGTGTTTTTGAGGGGTTAAATGGCTTTGGGCCACTGACCTCACACCACATTTACATACCTAGTGATGCCACACATCAAATTCAGATCACTTTAGCCTGGCCCAAACAGGCTGGAGTGATCTGAATTTGATGTGTGGCATCACTAGGTATGTAAATGTGGTGTGAGGTCAGTGGCACAAAGCCATTTAACCCCTCAAAAACACTGGTTACTTATTCAAATCTGTGAAAAGTGGGTTTTGCCCATTTTGATGCCAGTTCTGATGCCCAGAACCTGTTTGGGCTAGGCTGGAGTGATCTGAATTTGATGTGTGGCATCACTAGGTATGTAAATGTGGTGTCAGATCAGTGGCCCAAAGCCATTTAACCCCTCAAAAACACTGGTTACTTATTCAAATCTGTGAAAAGTGGGTTTTGCCCACTTTGATGCCAGTTCTGATGCCCAGAACCTGTTTGGGCCAGGCTGGAGTGATCTGAATTTTATGTGTGTCATCACTAGGTATGTAAATGTGGTGTGAGATCAGTGGCCCAAAGCCATTTAACCCTTCAAAAACACCAGTTACTTATTCAAATCTGTGAAAACTGGGATTTTTACCACTTTGATGCCAGTTCTGATGCCCAGAACCTGTTTGGGCCAGGCTAAAGTGATCTGAATTTGATGTGTGGCATCACTAGGTATGTAAATGTGGTGTGAGATCAGTGGCCCAAAGCCATTTAACCCCTCAAAAACACCAGTTACTTATTCAAATCTGTGAAAAGTGGGTTTTGCCCACTTTGATGCCAGTTCTGATGCCCAGAACCTGTTTGGGCCAGGCTAAAGTGATCTGAATTTTATGTGTGTCATCACTAGGTATGTAAATGTGGTGTGAGGTCAGTGGCCCAAAGCCATTTAACCCCTCAAAAACACTGGTTACTTATTCAAATCTGTGAAAAGTGGGTTTTGCCCATTTTGATGCCAGTTCTGATGCCCAGAACCTGTTTGGGCCAGGCTGGAGTGATCTGAATTTGATGTGTGGCATCACTAGGTATGTAAATGTGGTATGAGATCAGTGGCCCAAAGCCATTTAACCCCTCAAAAACACTGGTTACTTATTCAAATCTGTGAAAAGTGGGTTTTGCCCACTTTGATGCCAGTTCTGATGCCCAGAACCTGTTTGGGCCAGGCTGGAGTGATCTGAATTTTATGTGTGTCATCACTAGGTATGTAAATGTGGTGTGAGATCAGTGGCCCAAAGCCATTTAACCCCTCAAAAACACTGGTTACTTATTCAAATCTGTGAAAAGTGGGTTTTGCCCACTTTGATGCCAGTTCTGATGCCCAGAACCTGTTTGGGCCAGGCTGGAGTGATCTGAATTTTATGTGTGTCATCACTAGGTATGTAAATGTGGTGTGAGATCAGTGGCCCAAAGCCATTTAACCCTTCAAAAACACCAGTTACTTATTCAAATCTGTGAAAACTGGGATTTTTACCACTTTGATGCCAGTTCTGATGCCCAGAACCTGTTTGGGCCAGGCTAAAGTGATCTGAATTTGATGTGTGGCATCACTAGGTATGTAAATGTGGTGTGAGATCAGTGGCCCAAAGCCATTTAACCCCTCAAAAACACCAGTTACTTATTCAAATCTGTGAAAAGTGGGTTTTGCCCACTTTGATGCCAGTTCTGATGCCCAGAACCTGTTTGGGCCAGGCTAAAGTGATCTGAATTTTATGTGTGTCATCACTAGGTATGTAAATGTGGTGTGAGGTCAGTGGCCCAAAGCCATTTAACCCCTCAAAAACACTGGTTACTTATTCAAATCTGTGAAAAGTGGGTTTTGCCCACTTTGATGCCAGTTCTGATGCCCAGAACCTGTTTGGGCCAGGCTGGAGTGATCTGAATTTTATGTGTGTCATCACTAGGTATGTAAATGTGGTGTGAGATCAGTGGCCCAAAGCCATTTAACCCTTCAAAAACACCAGTTACTTATTCAAATCTGTGAAAACTGGGATTTTTACCACTTTGATGCCAGTTCTGATGCCCAGAACCTGTTTGGGCCAGGCTAAAGTGATCTGAATTTGATGTGTGGCATCACTAGGTATGTAAATGTGGTGTGAGATCAGTGGCCCAAAGCCATTTAACCCCTCAAAAACACCAGTTACTTATTCAAATCTGTGAAAAGTGGGTTTTGCCCACTTTGATGCCAGTTCTGATGCCCAGAACCTGTTTGGGCCAGGCTAAAGTGATCTGAATTTTATGTGTGTCATCACTAGGTATGTAAATGTGGTGTGAGGTCAGTGGCCCAAAGCCATTTAACCCCTCAAAAACACTGGTTACTTATTCAAATCTGTGAAAAGTGGGTTTTGCCCATTTTGATGCCAGTTCTGATGCCCAGAACCTGTTTGGGCCAGGCTGGAGTGATCTGAATTTGATGTGTGGCATCACTAGGTATGTAAATGTGGTATGAGATCAGTGGCCCAAAGCCATTTAACCCCTCAAAAACACTGGTTACTTATTCAAATCTGTGAAAAGTGGGTTTTGCCCACTTTGATGCCAGTTCTGATGCCCAGAACCTGTTTGGGCCAGGCTGGAGTGATCTGAATTTTATGTGTGTCATCACTAGGTATGTAAATGTGGTGTGAGATCAGTGGCCCAAAGCCATTTAACCCCTCAAAAACACTGGTTACTTATTCAAATCTGTGAAAAGTGGGTTTTGCCCACTTTGATGCCAGTTCTGATGCCCAGAACCTGTTTGGGCCAGGCTGGAGTGATCTGAATTTTATGTGTGTCATCACTAGGTATGTAAATGTGGTGTGAGATCAGTGGCCCAAAGCCATTTAACCCTTCAAAAACACCAGTTACTTATTCAAATCTGTGAAAACTGGGATTTTTACCACTTTGATGCCAGTTCTGATGCCCAGAACCTGTTTGGGCCAGGCTAAAGTGATCTGAATTTGATGTGTGGCATCACTAGGTATGTAAATGTGGTGTGAGATCAGTGGCCCAAAGCCATTTAACCCCTCAAAAACACCAGTTACTTATTCAAATCTGTGAAAAGTGGGTTTTGCCCACTTTGATGCCAGTTCTGATGCCCAGAACCTGTTTGGGCCAGGCTAAAGTGATCTGAATTTTATGTGTGTCATCACTAGGTATGTAAATGTGGTGTGAGGTCAGTGGCCCAAAGCCATTTAACCCCTCAAAAACACTGGTTACTTATTCAAATCTGTGAAAAGTGGGTTTTGCCCATTTTGATGCCAGTTCTGATGCCCAGAACCTGTTTGGGCCAGGCTGGAGTGATCTGAATTTGATGTGTGGCATCACTAGGTATGTAAATGTGGTATGAGATCAGTGGCCCAAAGCCATTTAACCCCTCAAAAACACTGGTTACTTATTCAAATCTGTGAAAAGTGGGTTTTGCCCACTTTGATGCCAGTTCTGATGCCCAGAACCTGTTTGGGCCAGGCTGGAGTGATCTGAATTTTATGTGTGTCATCACTAGGTATGTAAATGTGGTGTGAGATCAGTGGCCCAAAGCCATTTAACCCCTCAAAAACACTGGTTACTTATTCAAATCTGTGAAAAGTGGGTTTTGCCCACTTTGATGCCAGTTCTGATGCCCAGAACCTGTTTGGGCCAGGCTGGAGTGATCTGAATTTTATGTGTGTCATCACTAGGTATGTAAATGTGGTGTGAGATCAGTGGCCCAAAGCCATTTAACCCTTCAAAAACACCAGTTACTTATTCAAATCTGTGAAAACTGGGATTTTTACCACTTTGATGCCAGTTCTGATGCCCAGAACCTGTTTGGGCCAGGCTAAAGTGATCTGAATTTGATGTGTGGCATCACTAGGTATGTAAATGTGGTGTGAGATCAGTGGCCCAAAGCCATTTAACCCCTCAAAAACACCAGTTACTTATTCAAATCTGTGAAAAGTGGGTTTTGCCCACTTTGATGCCAGTTCTGATGCCCAGAACCTGTTTGGGCCAGGCTAAAGTGATCTGAATTTTATGTGTGTCATCACTAGGTATGTAAATGTGGTGTGAGGTCAGTGGCCCAAAGCCATTTAACCCCTCAAAAACACTGGTTACTTATTCAAATCTGTGAAAAGTGGGTTTTGCCCACTTTGATGCCAGTTCTGATGCCCAGAACCTGTTTGGGCCAGGCTGGAGTGATCTGAATTTTATGTGTGTCATCACTAGGTATGTAAATGTGGTGTGAGATCAGTGGCCCAAAGCCATTTAACCCTTCAAAAACACCAGTTACTTATTCAAATCTGTGAAAACTGGGATTTTTACCACTTTGATGCCAGTTCTGATGCCCAGAACCTGTTTGGGCCAGGCTAAAGTGATCTGAATTTGATGTGTGGCATCACTAGGTATGTAAATGTGGTGTGAGATCAGTGGCCCAAAGCCATTTAACCCCTCAAAAACACCAGTTACTTATTCAAATCTGTGAAAAGTGGGTTTTGCCCACTTTGATGCCAGTTCTGATGCCCAGAACCTGTTTGGGCCAGGCTAAAGTGATCTGAATTTTATGTGTGTCATCACTAGGTATGTAAATGTGGTGTGAGGTCAGTGGCCCAAAGCCATTTAACCCCTCAAAAACACTGGTTACTTTTTCAAATCTGTGAAAAGTGGGTTTTGCCCACTTTGATGCCAGTTCTGATGCCCAGAACCTGTTTGGGCCAGGCTGGAGTGATCTGAATTTTATGTGTGTCATCACTAGGTATGTAAATGTGGTGTGAGGTCAGTGGCCCAAAGCCATTTAACCCCTCAAAAACACTGGTTACTTTTTCAAATCTGTGAAAAGTGGGTTTTGCCCACTTTGATGCCAGTTCTGATGCCCAGAACCTGTTTGGGCCAGGCTGGAGTGATCTGAATTTTATGTGTGTCATCACTAGGTATGTAAATGTGGTGTGAGATCAGTGGCCCAAAGCCATTTAACCCTTCAAAAACACCAGTTACTTATTCAAATCTGTGAAAACTGGGATTTTTACCACTTTGATGCCAGTTCTGATGCCCAGAACCTGTTTGGGCCAGGCTAAAGTGATCTGAATTTGATGTGTGGCATCACTAGGTATGTAAATGTGGTGTGAGATCAGTGGCCCAAAGCCATTTAACCCCTCAAAAACACCAGTTACTTATTCAAATCTGTGAAAAGTGGGTTTTGCCCACTTTGATGCCAGTTCTGATGCCCAGAACCTGTTTGGGCCAGGCTAAAGTGATCTGAATTTGATGTGTGGCATCACTAGGTATGTAAATGTGGTGTGAGGTCAGTGGCCCAAAGCCATTTAACCCCTCAAAAACACCGGTTACTTATTCAAATCTGTGAAAAGTGGGTTTTGCCCACTTTGATGCCAGTTCTGATGCCCAGAACCTGTTTGGGCAAGGCTGGAGTGATCTGAATTTGATGTGTGGCATCACTAGGTATGTAAATGTGGTGTGAGGTCAGTGGCCCAAAGCCATTTAACCCCTCAAAAACACTGGTTACTTATTCAAATCTGTGAAAAGTGGGTTTTGCCCACTTTGATGCCAGTTCTGATGCCCAGAACCTGTTTGGGCCAGGATGGAGTGATCTGAATTTGATGTGTGTCATCACTAGGTATGTAAATGTGGTGTGAGATCAGTGGCTTAAAGCCATTTAACCCCTCAAAAACACTGGTTACTTATTCAAATCTGTGAAAAGTGGGTTTTGCCCACTTTGATGCCAGTTCTGATGCCCAGAACCTGTTTGGGCCAGGCTGGAGTGATCTGAATTTTATGTGTGGCATCACTAGGTATGTAAATGTGGTGTGAGATCAGTGGCCCAAAGCCATTTAACCCTTCAAAAACACCAGTTACTTATTCAAATCTGTGAAAACTGGGATTTTTACCACTTTGATGCCAGTTCTGATGCCCAGAACCTGTTTGGGCCAGGCTAAAGTGATCTGAATTTGATGTGTGGCATCACTAGGTATGTAAATGTGGTGTGAGATCAGTGGCCCAAAGCCATTTAACCCCTCAAAAACACCAGTTACTTATTCAAATCTGTGAAAAGTGGGTTTTGCCCACTTTGATGCCAGTTCTGATGCCCAGAACCTGTTTGGGCCAGGCTAAAGTGATCTGAATTTGATGTGTGGCATCACTAGGTATGTAAATGGGGTGTGAGATCAGTGGCCCAAAGCCATTTAACCCTTCAAAAACACCAGTTACTTATTCAAATCTGTGAAAACTGGGATTTTTACCACTTTGATGCCAGTTCTGATGCCCAGAACCTGTTTGGGCCAGGCTAAAGTGATCTGAATTTGATGTGTGGCATCACTAGGTATGTAAATGTGGTGTGAGATCAGTGGCCCAAAGCCATTTAACCCCTCAAAAACACCAGTTACTTATTCAAATCTGTGAAAAGTGGGTTTTGCCCACTTTGATGCCAGTTCTGATGCCCAGAACCTGTTTGGGCCAGGCTAAAGTGATCTGAATTTTATGTGTGTCATCACTAGGTATGTAAATATGGTGTGAGATCAGTGGCCCAAAGCCATTTAACCCCTCAAAAACACCAGTTACTTATTCAAATCTGTGAAAAGTGGGTTTTGCCCACTTTGATGCCAGTTCTGATGCCCAGAACCTGTTTGGGCCAGGCTAAAGTGATCTGAATTTTATGTGTGTCATCACTAGGTATGTAAATGTGGTGTGAGGTCAGTGGCCCAAAGCCATTTAACCCCTCAAAAACACTGGTTACTTATTCAAATCTGTGAAAAGTGGGTTTTGCCCACTTTGATGCCAGTTCTGATGCCCAGAACCTGTTTGGGCCAGGCTGGAGTGATCTGAATTTTATGTGTGTCATCACTAGGTATGTAAATGTGGTGTGAGATCAGTGGCCCAAAGCCATTTAACCCTTCAAAAACACCAGTTACTTATTCAAATCTGTGAAAACTGGGATTTTTACCACTTTGATGCCAGTTCTGATGCCCAGAACCTGTTTGGGCCAGGCTAAAGTGATCTGAATTTGATGTGTGGCATCACTAGGTATGTAAATGTGGTGTGAGATCAGTGGCCCAAAGCCATTTAACCCCTCAAAAACACCAGTTACTTATTCAAATCTGTGAAAAGTGGGTTTTGCCCACTTTGATGCCAGTTCTGATGCCCAGAACCTGTTTGGGCCAGGCTAAAGTGATCTGAATTTGATGTGTGGCATCACTAGGTATGTAAATGTGGTGTGAGGTCAGTGGCCCAAAGCCATTTAACCCCTCAAAAACACTGGTTACTTATTCAAATCTGTGAAAAGTGGGTTTTGCCCACTTTGATGCCAGTTCTGATGCCCAGAACCTGTTTGGGCAAGGCTGGAGTGATCTGAATTTGATGTGTGGCATCACTAGGTATGTAAATGTGGTGTGAGGTCAGTGGCCCAAAGCCATTTAACCCCTCAAAAACACTGGTTACTTATTCAAATCTGTGAAAAGTGGGTTTTGCCCACTTTGATGCCAGTTCTGATGCCCAGAACCTGTTTGAGCCAGGCTAAAGTGATCTGAATTTGATGTGTGGCATCACTAGGTATGTAAATGTGGTGTGAGATCAGTGGCCCAAAGCCATTTAACCCCTCAAAAACACCAGTTACTTATTCAAATCTGTGAAAAGTGGGTTTTGCCCACTTTGATGCCAGTTCTGATGCCCAGAACCTGTTTGGGCCAGGCTGGAGTGATCTGAATTTTATGTGTGTCATCACTAGGTATGTAAATGTGGTGTGAGATCAGTGGCCCAAAGCCATTTAACCCTTCAAAAACACCAGTTACTTATTCAAATCTGTGAAAACTGGGATTTTTACCACTTTGATGCCAGTTCTGATGCCCAGAACCTGTTTGGGCCAGGCTAAAGTGATCTGAATTTGATGTGTGGCATCACTAGGTATGTAAATGTGGTGTGAGATCAGTGGCCCAAAGCCATTTAACCCCTCAAAAACACCAGTTACTTATTCAAATCTGTGAAAAGTGGGTTTTGCCCACTTTGATGCCAGTTCTGATGCCCAGAACCTGTTTGGGCCAGGCTAAAGTGATCTGAATTTTATGTGTGTCATCACTAGGTATGTAAATGTGGTGTGAGGTCAGTGGCCCAAAGCCATTTAACCCCTCAAAAACACTGGTTACTTATTCAAATCTGTGAAAAGTGGGTTTTGCCCACTTTGATGCCAGTTCTGATGCCCAGAACCTGTTTGGGCAAGGCTGGAGTGATCTGAATTTGATGTGTGGCATCACTAGGTATGTAAATGTGGTGTGAGGTCAGTGGCCCAAAGCCATTTAACCCCTCAAAAACACTGGTTACTTATTCAAATCTGTGAAAAGTGGGTTTTGCCCACTTTGATGCCAGTTCTGATGCCCAGAACCTGTTTGGGCCAGGCTGGAGTGATCTGAATTTGATGTGTGGCATCACTAGGTATGTAAATGTGGTGTCAGATCAGTGGCCCAAAGCCATTTAACCCCTCAAAAACACTGGTTACTTTTTCAAATCTGTGAAAACTGGGGTTTTGCCCATCTTGATACCAGTTCTGATGCCCAGAACCTGTTTGGGCCAGGCTGGAGTGATCTGAATTTTATGTGTGTCATCACTAGGTATGTAAATGTGGTATGAGATCAGTGGCCCAAAGCCATTTAACCCTTCAAAAACACCAGTTACTTATTCAAATCTGTGAAAACTGGGATTTTTACCAATTTGATGCCAGTTCTGATGCCCAGAACCTGTTTGGGCCAGGCTAAAGTGATCTGAATTTGATGTGTGGCATCACTAGGTATGTAAATGTGGTGTGAGATCAGTGGCCCAAAGCCATTTAACCCCTCAAAAACACCAGTTACTTATTCAAATCTGTGAAAAGTGGGTTTTGCCCACTTTGATGCCAGTTCTGATGCCCAGAACCTGTTTGGGCCAGGCTGGAGTGATCTGAATTTTATGTGTGTCATCACTAGGTATGTAAATGTGGTGTGAGATCAGTGGCCCAAAGCCATTTAACCCTTCAAAAACACCAGTTACTTATTCAAATCTGTGAAAACTGGGATTTTTACCACTTTGATGCCAGTTCTGATGCCCAGAACCTGTTTGGGCCAGGCTAAAGTGATCTGAATTTGATGTGTGGCATCACTAGGTATGTAAATGTGGTGTGAGATCAGTGGCCCAAAGCCATTTAACCCCTCAAAAACACCAGTTACTTATTCAAATCTGTGAAAAGTGGGTTTTGCCCACTTTGATGCCAGTTCTGATGCCCAGAACCTGTTTGGGCCAGGCTGGAGTGATCTGAATTTTATGTGTGTCATCACTAGGTATGTAAATGTGGTGTGAGATCAGTGGCCCAAAGCCATTTAACCCTTCAAAAACACCAGTTACTTATTCAAATCTGTGAAAACTGGGATTTTTACCACTTTGATGCCAGTTCTGATGCCCAGAACCTGTTTGGGCCAGGCTAAAGTGATCTGAATTTGATGTGTGGCATCACTAGGTATGTAAATGTGGTGTGAGATCAGTGGCCCAAAGCCATTTAACCCCTCAAAAACACTGGTTACTTATTCAAATCTGTGAAAAGTGGGTTTTGCCCACTTTGATGCCAGTTCTGATGCCCAGAACCTGTTTGGGCCAGGATGAAGTGATCTGAATTTTATGTGTGTCATCACTAGGTATGTAAATGTGGTGTGAGGTCAGTGGCCCAAAGCCATTTAACCCCTCAAAAACACTGGTTACTTATTCAAATCTGTGAAAAGTGGGTTTTGCCCACTTTGATGCCAGTTCTGATGCCCAGAACCTGTTTGGGCCAGGCTAAAGTGATCTGAATTTTATGTGTGTCATCACTAGGTATGTAAATGTGGTGTGAGGTCAGTGGCCCAAAGCCATTTAACCCCTCAAAAACACTGGTTACTTATTCAAATCTGTGAAAAGTGGGTTTTGCCCACTTTGATGCCAGTTCTGATGCCCAGAACCTGTTTGGGCCAGGATGGAGTGATCTGAATTTGATGTGTGTCATCACTAGGTATGTAAATGTGGTGTGAGATCAGTGGCTTAAAGCCATTTAACCCCTCAAAAACACTGGTTACTTATTCAAATCTGTGAAAAGTGGGTTTTGCCCACTTTGATGCCAGTTCTGATGCCCAGAACCTGTTTGGGCCAGGCTGGAGTGATCTGAATTTGATGTGTGGCATCACTAGGTATGTAAATGTGGTGTCAGATCAGTGGCCCAAAGCCATTTAACCCCTCAAAAACACTGGTTACTTATTCAAATCTGTGAAAACTGGGGTTTTGCCCATCTTGATACCAGTTCTGATGCCCAGAACCTGTTTGGGCCAGGCTGGAGTGATCTGAATTTTATGTGTGTCATCACTAGGTATGTAAATGTGGTATGAGATCAGTGGCCCAAAGCCATTTAACCCTTCAAAAACACCAGTTACTTATTCAAATCTGTGAAAACTGGGATTTTTACCACTTTGATGCCAGTTCTGATGCCCAGAACCTGTTTGGGCCAGGCTAAAGTGATCTGAATTTGATGTGTGGCATCACTAGGTATGTAAATGTGGTGTGAGATCAGTGGCCCAAAGCCATTTAACCCCTCAAAAACACTGGTTACTTATTCAAATCTGTGAAAATTGGGGTTTTGCCCATTTTGATGCCAGTTCTGATGCCCAGAACCTGTTTGGGCCAGGCTAAAGTGATCTGAATTTTATGTGTGTCATCACTAGGTATGTAAATGTGGTGTGAGGTCAGTGGCCCAAAGCCATTTAACCCCTCAAAAACACTGGTTACTTATTCAAATCTGTGAAAAGTGGGTTTTGCCCACTTTGATGCCAGTTCTGATGCCCAGAACCTGTTTGGGCCAGGATGGAGTGATCTGAATTTGATGTGTGTCATCACTAGGTATGTAAATGTGGTGTGAGATCAGTGGCTTAAAGCCATTTAACCCCTCAAAAACACTGGTTACTTATTCAAATCTGTGAAAAGTGGGTTTTGCCCACTTTGATGCCAGTTCTGATGCCCAGAACCTGTTTGGGCCAGGCTGGAGTGATCTGAATTTGATGTGTGGCATCACTAGGTATGTAAATGTGGTGTCAGATCAGTGGCCCAAAGCCATTTAACCCCTCAAAAACACTGGTTACTTATTCAAATCTGTGAAAACTGGGGTTTTGCCCATCTTGATACCAGTTCTGATGCCCAGAACCTGTTTGGGCCAGGCTGGAGTGATCTGAATTTGATGTGTGGCATCACTAGATATGTAAATGTGGTGTGAGATTAGTGGCCCAAAGCCATTTAACCCTTCAAAAACACCAGTTACTTATTCAAATCTGTGAAAACTGGGATTTTTACCACTTTGATGCCAGTTCTGATGCCCAGAACCTGTTTGGGCCAGGCTAAAGTGATCTGAATTTGATGTGTGGCATCACTAAGTATGTAAATGTGGTGTGAGATCAGTGGCCCAAAGCCATTTAACCCCTCAAAAACACCAGTTACTTATTCAAATCTGTGAAAAGTGGGTTTTGCCCACTTTGATGCCAGTTCTGATGCCCAGAACCTGTTTGGGCCAGGCTAAAGTGATCTGAATTTTATGTGTGTCATCACTAGGTATGTAAATGTGGTGTGAGGTCAGTGGCCCAAAGCCATTTAACCCCTCAAAAACACTGGTTACTTATTCAAATCTGTGAAAAGTGGGTTTTGCCCACTTTGATGCCAGTTCTGATGCCCAGAACCTGTTTGGGCCAGGATGAAGTGATCTGAATTTGATGTGTGGCATCACTAGGTATGTAAATGTGGTGTGAGATCAGTGGCCCAAAGCCATTTAACCCCTCAAAAACACTGGTTACTTATTCAAATCTGTGAAAATTGGGGTTTTGCCCATTTTGATGCCAGTTCTGATGCCCAGAACCTGTTTGGGCCAGGCTAAAGTGATCTGAATTTTATGTGTGTCATCACTAGGTATGTAAATGTGGTGTGAGATCAGTGGTGCAAAGCCATTTAACCCCTCAAAAACACCAGTTACTTATTCAAATCTGTGAAAACTGGGGTTTTGCCCACTTTGATGCCAGTTCTGATGCCCAGAACCTGTTTGGGCCAGGCTAAAGTGATCTGAATTTGATGTGTGGCATCACTAGGTATGTAAATGTGGTGTGAGATTAGTGGCCCAAAGCCATTTAACCCCTCAAAAACACTGGTTACTTCTTCAAATCTGTGAAAATTGGGGTTTTGCCCACTTTGATGCCAGTTCTGATGCCCAGAACCTGTTTGGGCCAGGCTGTAGTGATCTGAATTTTATGTGTGTCATCACTAGGTATGTAAATGTGGTGTCAGATCAGTGGCCCAAAGCCATTTAACCCCTCAAAAACACTGGTTACTTATTCAAATCTGTGAAAACTGGGGTTTTGCCCATCTTGATACCAGTTCTGATGCCCAGAACCTGTTTGGGCCAGGCTGGAGTGATCTGAATTTTATGTGTGTCATCACTAGGTATGTAAATGTGGTGTGAGATCAGTGGCCCAAAGCCATTTAACCCTTCAAAAACACCAGTTACTTATTCAAATCTGTGAAAACTGGGATTTTTACCACTTTGATGCCAGTTCTGATGCCCAGATCCTGTTTGGGCCAGGCTGGAGTGATCTGAATTTTATGTGTGGCATCACTAGGTATGTAAATGTGGTGTGAGGTCAGTGGCCCAAAGCCATTTAACCCCTCAAAAACACTGGTTACTTATTCAAATCTGTGAAAACTGGGGTTTTGCCCATTTTGATGCCAGTTCTGATGCCCAGAACCTGTTTGGGCCAGGCTGGAGTGATCTGAATTTGATGTGTGGCATCACTAGGTATGTAAATGGGGTGTCAGATCAGTGGCCCAAAGCCAAAGCCATTTAACCCCTCAAAAACACTGGTTACTTATTCAAATCTGTGAAAAGTGGGTTTTGCCCACTTTGATGCCAGTTCTGATGCCCAGAACCTGTTTGGGCCAGGCTGGAGTGATCTGAATTTGATGTGTGGCATCACTAGGTATGTAAATGTGGTGTGAGGTCAGTGGCCCAAAGCCTCTTAACCCCTCAAAAACACTGGTTACTTATTCAAATCTGTGAAAACTGGGGTTTTGCCCACTTTGATGCCAGTTCTGATGCCCAGAACCTGTTTGGGCCAGGCTAAAGTGATCTGAATTTGATGTGTGGCATCACTAGGTATGTAAATGTGGTGTGAGATCAGTGGCACAAAGCCATTTAACCCCTCAAAAACACTGGTTACTTATTTAAATCTGTGAAAACTGGGTTTTTGCCCACTTTGATGCCAGTTCTGATGCCCAGAACCTGTTTGGGCCAGGCTAAAGTGATCTGAATGTGATGTGTGGCATCACTAGGTATGTAAATGTGGTGTGAGATTAGTGGCCCAAAGCCATTTAACCCCTCAAAAACACTGGTTACTTCTTCAAATCTGTGAAAATTGGGGTTTTGCCCACTTTGATGCCAGTTCTGATGCCCAGAACCTGTTTGGGCCAGGCTGTAGTGATCTGAATTTTATGTGTGTCATCACTAGGTATGTAAATGTGGTGTCAGATCAGTGGCCCAAAGCCATTTAACCCCTCAAAAACACTGGTTACTTATTCAAATCTGTGAAAACTGGGGTTTTGCCCATCTTGATACCAGTTCTGATGCCCAGAACCTGTTTGGGCCAGGCTGGAGTGATCTGAATTTTATGTGTGTCATCACTAGGTATGTAAATGTGGTGTGAGATCAGTGGCCCAAAGCCATTTAACCCCTCAAAAACACTGGTTACTTATTCAAATCTGTGAAAATTGGGGTTTTCCCACTTTGATGCCAGTTCTGATGCCCAGAACCTGTTTGGGCCAGGCTAAAGTGATCTGAATTTTATGTGTGTCATCACTAGGTATGTAAATGTGGTGTGAGATCAGTGGTGCAAAGCCATTTAACCCCTCAAAAACACCAGTTACTTATTCAAATCTGTGAAAACTGGGGTTTTGCCCACTTTGATGCCAGTTCTGATGCCCAGAACCTGTTTGGGCCAGGCTGGAGTGATCTGAATTTGATGTGTGGCATCACTAGGTATGTAAATGTGGTGTGAGATCAGTGGCCCAAAGCCATTTAACCCCTCAAAAACACCAGTTACTTATTCAAATCTGTGAAAAGTGGGGTTTTGCCCACTTTGATGCCAGTTCTGATGCCCAGAACCTGTTTGGGCCAGGCTGGAGTGATCTGAATTTGATGTGTGGCATCACTAGGTATGTAAATGTGGTGTGAGATCAGTGGCCCAAAGCCATTTAACCCTTCAAAAACACCAGTTACTTATTCAAATCTGTGAAAACTGGGATTTTTACCACTTTGATGCCAGTTCTGATGCCCAGATCCTGTTTGGGCCAGGCTGGAGTGATCTGAATTTGATGTGTGGCATCACTAGGTATGTAAATGTGGTGTGAGGTCAGTGGCCCAAAGCCATTTAACCCCTCAAAAACACTGGTTACTTATTCAAATCTGTGAAAACTGGGGTTTTGCCCATTTTGATGCCAGTTCTGATGCCCAGAACCTGTTTGGGCCAGGCTGGAGTGATCTGAATTTGATGTGTGGCATCACTAGGTATGTAAATGTGGTGTCAGATCAGTGGCCCAAAGCCATTTAACCCCTCAAAAACACTGGTTACTTATTCAAATCTGTGAAAAGTGGGTTTTGCCCACTTTGATGCCAGTTCTGATGCCCAGAACCTGTTTGGGCCAGGCTGGAGTGATCTGAATTTGATGTGTGGCATCACTAGGTATGTAAATGTGGTGTGAGGTCAGTGGCCCAAAGCCATTTAACCCCTCAAAAACACTGGTTACTTATTCAAATCTGTGAAAAGTGGGTTTTGCCCACTTTGATGCCAGTTCTGATGCCCAGAACCTGTTTGGGCAAGGCTGGAGTGATCTGAATTTGATGTGTGGCATCACTAGGTATGTAAATGTGGTGTGAGGTCAGTGGCCCAAAGCCATTTAACTCCTCAAAAACACTGGTTACTTATTCAAATCTGTGAAAACTGGGGTTTTGCCCACTTTGATGCCAGTTCTGATGCCCAGAACCTGTTTGGGCCAGGCTAAAGTGATCTGAATTTGATGTGTGGCATCACTAGGTATGTAAATGTGGTGTGAGATTAGTGGCCCAAAGCCATTTAACCCCTCAAAAACACTGGTTACTTATTCAAATCTGTGAAAACTGGGTTTTTGCCCACTTTGATGCCAGTTCTGTTGCCCAGAACCTGTTTGGGCCAGGCTGAAGTGATCTGAATTTGATGTGTGGCATCACTAGGTATGTAAATGTGGTGTGAGATCAGTGGCCCAAAGCCATTTAACCCCTCAAAAACACTGGTTACTTATTCAAATCTGTGAAAATTGGGGTTTTGCCCACTTTGATGCCAGTTCTGATGCCCAGAACCTGTTTGGGCCAGGCTAAAGTGATCTGAATTTTATGTGTGTCATCACTAGGTATGTAAATGTGGTGTGAGATCAGTGGCCCAAAGCCATTTAACCCCTCAAAAACACCAGTTACTTATTCAAATCTGTGAAAAGTGGGGTTTTGCCCATTTTGATGCCAGTTCTGATGCCCAGATCCTGTTTGGGCCAGGCTGGAGTGATCTGAATTTTATGTGTGTCATCACTAGGTATGTAAATGTGGTGTGAGATCAGTGGTGCAAAGCCATTTAACCCCTCAAAAACACCAGTTACTTATTCAAATCTGTGAAAACTGGGGTTTTGCCCACTTTGATGCCAGTTCTGATGCCCAGAACCTGTTTGGGCCAGGCTGAAGTGATCTGAATTTGATGTGTGGCATCACTAGGTATGTAAATGTGGTGTGAGATCAGTGGCCCAAAGCCATTTAACCCTTCAAAAACACCAGTTACTTATTCAAATCTGTGAAAACTGGGATTTTTACCACTTTGATGCCAGTTCTGATGCCCAGATCCTGTTTGGGCCAGGCTGGAGTGATCTGAATTTGATGTGTGGCATCACTAGGTATGTAAATGTGGTGTCAGATCAGTGGCCCAAAGCCATTTAACCCCTCAAAAACACTGGTTACTTATTCAAATCTGTGAAAAGTGGGTTTTGCCCACTTTGATGCCAGTTCTGATGCCCAGAACCTGTTTGGGCCAGGCTGGAGTGATCTGAATTTGATGTGTGGCATCACTAGGTATGTAAATGTGGTGTGAGGTCAGTGGCCCAAAGCCATTTAACCCCTCAAAAACACTGGTTACTTATTCAAATCTGTGAAAAGTGGGTTTTGCCCACTTTGATGCCAGTTCTGATGCCCAGAACCTGTTTGGGCCAGGCTGGAGAGATCTGAATTTGATGTGTGGCATCACTAGGTATGTAAATGTGGTGTGAGGTCAGTGGCCCAAAGCCATTTAACCCCTCAAAAACACTGGTTACTTATTCAAATCTGTGAAAACTGGGATTTTTACCACTTTGATGCCAGTTCTGATGCCCAGAACCTGTTTGGGCCAGGCTGGAGTGATCTGAATTTGATGTGTGGCATCACTAGGTATGTAAATGTGGTGTGAGATCAGTGGCCCAAAGCCATTTAACCCCTCAAAAACACTGGTTACTTATTCAAATCTGTGAAAACTGGGATTTTTACCACTTTGATGCCAGTTCTGATGCCCAGAACCTGTTTGGGCCAGGCTGGAGTGATCTGAATTTGATGTGTGGCATCACTAGGTATGTAAATGTGGTGTCAGATCAGTGGCCCAAAGCCATTTAACCCCTCAAAAACACTGGTTACTTATTCAAATCTGTGAAAACTGGGGTTTTGCCCACTTTGATGCCAGTTCTGATACCCAGAACCTGTTTGGGCCAGGCTAAAGTGATCTGAATTTGATGTGTGGCATCACTAGGTATGTAAATATGGTGTGAGATTAGTGGCCCAAAGCCATTTAACCCCTCAAAAACACCAGTTACTTATTCAAATCTGTGAAAACTGGGGTTTTGCCCACTTTGATGCCAGTTCTGATGCCCAGAACCTGTTTGGGCCAGGCTAAAGTGATCTGAATTTGATGTGTGGCATCACTAGGTATGTAAATGTGGTGTGAGATCAGTGGCCCAAAGCCATTTAACCCCTCAAAAACACTGGTTACTTATTCAAATCTGTGAAAACTGGGGTTTTGCCCACTTTGATGCCAGTTCTGATGCCCAGAACCTGTTTGGGCCAGGCTGTAGTGATCTGAATTTGATGTGTGGCATCACTAGGTATGTAAATGTGGTGTGAGATCAGTGGCCCAAAGCCATTTAACCCCTCAAAAACACCAGTCACTTATTCAAATCTGTGAAAATTGGCTGTGTGCCCACTTTGATGCCAGTTTTGATGCCCAGAACCCCTTTGGGCCAGGCTGGAGACACTTGAGTTTGATTAGAGGCATCACTAGATATGCAATTTTGGTGTTAGATCAGTGGCCCAAAGCCATTTAACCCTTTCACTAACATACTTCGGTGCCCACTTTGATGCCCATTTTTTTGCCAGTTTTTTAATTTTCACAGCTGGTTTTGAGTGTATGTATATTAGGGCTCATCAGTGCATTGTATTTTATTATTGTCATGTGTCATTTTTGTTGATAAATGCATAAAAAAATGAAAAAATTAAATTGCCGAATAAGAAACTGGACGAATAAGAAACCAACTTCAGCATCGTCCTATAGAGACGTTATAGAGAACAGATACTGAACATTCAGGATTTGTATCCATGGGGATTTTGGGGCCTTTCCTAGCTCCTCTGTGCAGCGGGGCCTGGATGAAGGGAATATGAAGCTGGCCCGGTGCCCTCGCAGGGCAGTGCAGACACCGGTTTGGTACATTGTCCGTGCACACGTGCTGGCGCAGGGAGATGAAGTCACCAGTGGGTGGCGCTCAGGAGCTCGCTATATATTGGCGGCTCCGTTTTCGTTTGGCCTCTCGTGTGGAAGGCGCAGGGCGCGCAGGAGGACGACCGCAGCATGGCGGACTACCTGATCAGCGGGGGCACCTCCTATGTCCCGGACGACGGCCTCACTGCCCAGCAGCTCTTCGGGGCAGGGGACGGGCTCACCTATAAGTGAGTATGGGGGGCAGTGTCCTGGGGTGACCCCGCCAATGTCGGCGGATGATTAGGGCGGGTCTAAGTCCTGCCAGCCTCTGTGGTGGTACTACAAGACCCAGCATGTCCTGTCAGCCTCTGTGGTGGTACTACAAGACCCAGCATGTCCTGTCAGCCTCTGTGGTGCTACTATGAGACCCAGCATGTCCTGTCCGCCTCTGTGGTGGTACTACAAGACCCAGCACGTCCTGCCAGCCTCTGTGGTGCTACTATGAGACCCAGCATGTCCTGTCCGCCTCTGTGGTGGTACTACAAGACCCAGCACGTCCTGCCAGCCTCTGTGGTGGTACTACAAGACCCAGCATGTCCTGTCAGCCTCTGTGGTGGTACTACAAGACCCAGCACGTCCTGTCAGCCTCTGTGGTAGCACTATATGACCCAGCACGTCCTGCCAGCCTCTGTGGTAGCACTATATGACCCAGCACGTCCTGCCAGCCTCTGTGGTAGCACTATATGACCCAGCATGTCCTGCCAGCCTCTGTGGTGGTACTATAAGACCCAGCACGTCCTGCCAGCCTCTGTGGTGGCACTAGAAGACCCAGCACGTCCTGCCAGCCTCTGTGGTGGCACTATAAGACCCAGCACGTCCTGCCAGCCTCTGTGGTAGCACTATATGACCCAGCATGTCCTGCCAGCCTCTGTGGTAGCACTATATGACCCAGCATGTCCTGCCAGCCTCTGTGGTAGCACTATATGACCCAGCATGTCCTGCCAGCCTCTGTGGTGGCACTAGAAGACCCAGCATGTCCTGCCAGCCTCTGTGGTGGCACTATAAGACCCAGCACGTCCTGCCAGCCTCTGTGGTGGCACTATAAGACCCAGCACGTCCTGCCAGCCTCTGTGGTGGCACTATAAGACCCAGCACGTCCTGCCAGCCTCTGTGGTGGCACTATAAGACCCAGCACGGCCTGCCAGCCTCTGTGGTGGTACTATATGACCCAGCGCGTCCTGCCAGCCTCTGTGGTGGTACTATATGACCCAGCACGGCCTGTCAGCCTCTGTGGTGGTACTATAAGACCCAGCACGGCCTGCCAGCCTCTGTGGTGGTACTATAAGACCCAGCACGGCCTGCCAGCCTCTGTGGTGGTACTATAAGACCCAGCGCGGCCTGCCAGCCTCTGTGGTGGTACTATAAGACCCAGCGCGGCCTGCCAGCCTCTGTGGTGGTACTATAAGACCCAGCACGGCCTGCCAGCCTCTGTGGTGGTACTATAAGACCCAGCGCGGCCTGTCAGCCTCTGTGGTGGTACTATAAGACCCAGCGCGGCCTGCCAGCCTCTGTGGTGGTACTATAAGACCCAGCGCGGCCTGCCAGCCTCTGTGGTGGTACTATAAGACCCAGCGCGGCCTGCCAGCCTCTGTGGTGGTACTATAAGACCCAGCGCGGCCTGTCAGCCTCTGTGGTGGTACTATATGACCCAGCACGGCCTGCCAGCCTCTGTGGTGGCACTATATGACCCAGCACGGCCTGCCAGCCTCTGTGGTGGCACTATATGACCCAGCACGGCCTGCCAGCCTCTGTGGTGGCACTATATGACCCAGCACGGCCTGCCAGCCTCTGTGGTAGCACTATATGACCCAGCACGGCCTGCCAGCCTCTGTGGTGGCACTATATGACCCAGCACGGCCTGCCAGCCTCTGTGGTGGCACTATATGACCCAGCACGGCCTGCCAGCCTCTGTGGTGGCACTATATGACCCAGCACGGCCTGCCAGCCTCTGTGGTGGCACTATATGACCCAGCACGGCCTGCCAGCCTCTGTGGTGGTACTATAAGACCCAGCACGGCCTGCCAGCCTCTGTAGTGGTACTATAAGACCCAGCACGTTCTGCCAGCGACTATGGTGGTATTCTAATGCCCAGCACGTCCTGGCAGCCACTATGGTAGTACTACAAAACCCAGCATGTCCTGCCAGACTTGCTGATCTAGTGCCCGCAAAACCTTCTATGTAACACTACTACACCCAGCATGCCCTCTCAGCCTCTGTGGTAATATAATGCTGAGATTACCCTCACAACATCCTGGTAGCACTAAAAGTCCCATCACATGCTGCTATCTGCCCTGATAATGTTTTGGTGCCCAGAATGCCCTTACCTCTTTCCTAGCTGTAGTACAGGTCTCTCCAGGCTCCGTCGGCCTCTGCTAAGGCCCTGTGCGCACTTACCGGATTTTGCCGCGGATTTATACAGAGGTGCCCTCAAAGCCCTCCGCTAGATGTGCACCACTATCACCACCATCCTCGGCCAGGCTCATTCAGAAAGCTGGAGTGCTCTGCATTACCAGTTCAGGTGGCTCTGCAAAAGGTGTGCCAGGTCCTGTGCAAGGTGCCCAGCATGCATGCCATGTGCTGGCACTACTGTAAAGCTCAATATGCCGCAGTAGATGTGGGGGAACTACAAGAGCCAGCATACTTCCTTCTAAACGTATGAGAGACGTTTTTAGAAGCTTCCACAAGTATAGCCATTTCTTGAAAACTGGAAGAGCACCCCAGTGCCAAGGGTAGCCCAGATATGTATGCGCACAGGTTGGAGGGCGCTGTAGGAAAGCTGCATTTTGGAGATTATTTGGGGACAACTGACCATTCAGCCATTTCTCCAGCTTTTCTTCCCCGGTCTTGGATTTCGTGGAGGGGTGTGGGTGAGACCAGTCTCTGACCATGGATGGCTCATTCAGTGTGACCAATACTTCTGCAGACAGTAGAGGACGATGTGAGGACTTGTATCTACTGCAACTCACAAGGGATGGTCAACCAGTTTTCCCTGGGAATTGCTATCTGTTTGAGCAGCACAGAGTATTTCAGAGAGGAGTGTGTGACTCTGTGAGGCAGTAACTTGTCTTCTGATCAGATCAAAGACACATGTGGCCTGATTTATGGAAGAATTGGGGTCCCCAGCAGCACAGAGTATTTCAGGAGTGGTGGCCTGCGATTGTTGTCCGTATGACTCAGAATTGGAACACCATGTATTCACGTGTACACTTGCATTGTTACTTCGGATGTTTTGGCTTTTTCTATGGGGCGGTCCCATGCCCGGGCCCCTCCTGTCTGTCGTCCTCCATCCTGTGTTTATCTCTAGAACGTGAGGCCTCGTGTGTTTCATGTTATCGTCCTCTCACACATTAGTGACTGTTGTCTTCGTCCTTTTGTTTTTTTTTTGTTTGTTTTTTTTCTCTTACTCCTTCTTTTTTTTTTTTTTTTTTTCTCTTACTCCTTTTTTTTTTGTCTTCCTTTTTTTTTTTTTTACTGTCTTCCTCCCTTTTTTTTTTACTGTCTTCCTCCCTTTTTTTTTTACTGTCTTCCTCCCTTTTTTTTTTCCTGTCTTCCTCCCTTTTTTTTTTCCTGTCTTCCTCCCTTTTTTTTTTCCTGTCTTCCTCCCTTTTTTTTTCCTGTCTTCCTCCCTTTTTTTTTTCCTGTCTTCCTCCCTTTTTTTTTTCCTGTCTTCCTCCCTTTTTTTTTCCCTGTCTTCCTCCCTTTTTTTTTCCCTGTCTTCCTCCCTTTTTTTTTCCCTGTCTTCCTCCCTTTTTTTTTCCCTGTCTTCCTCCCTTTTTTTTTCCCTGTCTTCCTCCCTTTTTTTTTCCCTGTCTTCCTCCCTTTTTTTTTCCCTGTCTTCCTCCCTTTTTTTTTCCCTGTCTTCCTCCATAAAAGGGGCAGTAATATATCAGTGACGTGCTACACTTCTAAACGTGTGGCACAGTGTGGTCACCGTGGTGTTGTATTTTCTATACAGGGCTTATATGATATGTCACCAGGATCCTCATTAATAATGGCTGCGATGTTGTATGGTAACACACAAAGATGGAGACTCATACAAGGGCACCCAATCAAATTTAGTGTTCATTTCTTTAAAGTATTCTGGAAAAATATAAGCTGAGCTGTGATTGGTTGTTATGAACATCACAGTGGTAAGGCCCATAGTGACCAATCAGAACGCTGCTTTCATTTTCCATAGCGACCAATCGGAACGTTGGTTTCATTTTTTTTTAATTGCTCTTAAAATATGAAAGCTGCGATTGGTTGCTATAAGCAACAAGAGCCGTAAACAAAAACGCTGATCAGTATAAATAATCATGCACCAATATGGCCACCATTACTTATCCCTAAGAGATTAATCATCACACTAGATTCCAAAAAAGAAAACTTTCTGCATGAAGTTTTGATATGAGAAGCGCTCTGTTGTAGAGTTAAGTGAATTGTTCTGCAGGTCCCTGGTCCAGCGGCCATGTCTGTAATCGGCTGACCCCATACATGAGCCTTGTGAGCTGCCCCCTACCTGCTGAGCCTCTTCTGGTTAATAGGCCCGGCACAATGTCATGGCTCCGCACAAAAGCAACAATGGCGTCATGCCAGGGATTCCAACAAGTAGGTCAAAATTCACAGGGTTCGCGTCAGCTGCTTTTGCACTGGGGGCTGTTTTCTTTCCATTACATTTGCTGCAGTACCACATACATCCTGTACATCCGAGTGGCGCTATTTCTATTAGAAAACAGCCATGTTTTCAATCTTATACATTAATCCGGTCTAACCATTGTATTGGAAGAATCTCAACGTATAGAATGTACAACTCTTGGATGAGCTGCAACAACGGCCGTATTAGGCTAAGTTCACATTTCCGCTAAAATGTATCAGTCACAATCCGCTGCTTGTGACTGATGATGCTGCGTTGCACCCTCCGCCCGACTGATCAGTCGTGGAACGACTGACCGCCGGGCGGGAGGAACGCAGCATGTAACGTTTTTTGAGCAGCGCGATCCGTCGGATTTCGCTGCGCATGCTCTCTGGCTCCCTGCACACGTCACCAGCTTTGGTTGGTTACCCGATATTTACCCTGGTAACGGTGCAAGGAGCCAGCGCTAAGCGGTGTAGGCCCGTAACCAAGGTAAATATCGGGTAACCAAGGTAAACATCGGGTGCTTTGCTGTTACCCGATATTTAGACTGGTTACGTGTGCAGGGAGGCCGACACTTCCCAGTTCGGCCCCACACACACACACACACACACACACACACACACACACACACACACACACACACACACACACCAGTCCCCAGCCATGCAGACCGCAGCACTGCCACTGACATCCCCAGCACCTGGCTCCGCCCCCTGCTCGGCTCCGCCCCCCTCCGCACATGTGTGTGTACACACACACACACACACACACACACACACTCTCTCACCTGTCCCCAGCCATGCAGACCGCAGCACTGCCACTGACATCCTCAGCGCCTGGCCCCGCCCCTCGCTCGGCTCCGCCCCCTCCCGCACTCCGCACATATGTGTACACACTCACACACTCTCACACACACACACACTCACCTGTCCTGCAGTCCCTGCGGCACTGACGTCCTCAGTGCCACGGCCCCGCTCGGCTACCCCCCCCCCCCCCCCCCGAACTCCGCCCCCCGCACACAACGGAATCCGACAAAGAATTCTGTTCTTTGTCATCCGTTGTACAGCGTTGAACAGCGCATCAGTCACATTCGTCAAGCGACGCATGTGACTGATACAAAACAACGGAAATGTGAACTTAGCCTTAATTATCCAGACTGATAGATTTAAAGGGTAGTCCAGGTTTGGGAAATATTGCTCTTTTCCAAAAACAGCACCATTCCTGTCCACAGGTTGTGTCTGGTATTACAGCTCGGTCCAATCCCTTGCATACAACAGAGCTGCAGTATCTGACATGTCCTGTACACAGGCGTGCTGCTGTAATGCTGTTCTAACCCTGTACATCAAGGTCAGGACTAGCTCCTAGGTATTTGGTCGCTGACTAAGGAATAGCAATTTTATATTTATTTATTTATTTTTCTTAACAGTGACTTCCTTATTCTTCCCGGGTACATAGACTTTACATCAGATCAAGTGGTGAGTTATGGTCCTAAAACTTTACTGGACATTTTTACACTTTATTCCCCAGGGCTGCATGCGTTAATTTTTTGGTTAATTTTTTTGGAAAATGGGTGCTAAATCCCACTGCACGTGTAGTGCTCCAAACACCTAATGATTTGGTCCCTAAGTAAATTATATCTTCCTATAGCTGCCACTAGGGGGAGCACAAAGCACACAGGGTTATTACAAGGTTTCATGAAAGCTGTATAAGACTAGGGCTACACGGTGACTTTGGCTGCAACAGTCATTGCGTGACCAAGTTCGCTTGATGGTGCTATATAAGTGAATGGGGTCGCATTGTGACATCTATACTACCAAGAAAGTAGCTAAAATGCAACAGATTTTTTGCAACCTGTTTGTTGCGGTAGTATAGGTGTTGTGATGTGGCTCATGATGTATCAGCAGTATGGAGCGAACTTCACTCATGCATCAGCTTTCACACACTAAGTCGCCATGTAACACTAGCCTAAATCTGTATGTGATGAGCTCTCCCTAGTGGTGGCTGTATAAATCTGTATGTAGTGAGCTCCCTCTAGTGGTGGCTGTATAAATCTGCATGTAGTGAGCTCTCCCTAGTGGTGACTGTATACATCTGTATGTAGTGAGCTCCTTCTAGTGGTGACTGTATAAATCTGCATGTAGTGAGCTCCTTCTAGTGATGGTTGTATAAATCTGTATGTAGTGAGCTCTCCCTAGTGGTGGCTGTATACATCTGTATGTAGTGAGCTCCCCCTAGTGGTGGCTGTATAGATCTAAGCAGTTAGCTCCTCCAAGTGGTAGCTGTATACATCTGTATGTAGTGAGCTCCCCCTAGTGGTAGCTGTATAAATCTGTATGTAGTGAGCTCCCCCTAGTGGTAGCTATATAAATCTGTATGTAGTGAGCTCCCCCTAGTGGTGGCTGTATAAATCTGTATGTAGTGAGCTCTCCCTAGTGGTAGCTGTATAAATCTGTATGTAGTGAGCTCCCCCTAGTGGTAGCTATATAAATCTGTATGTAGTGAGCTCCCCCTAGTGGTGGCTGTATAAATCTGTATGTAGTGAGCTCCCCCTAGTGGTGGCTGTATAAATCTGTATGTAGTGAGCTCCCCCTAGTGGTGGCTGTATAAATCTGTATGTAGTGAGCTCCCCCTAGTGGTGGCTGTATAAATCTGTATGTAGTGAGGTCCCCCTAGTGGTGGCTGTATAAATCTGTATGTAGTGAGCTCCCCCTAGTGGTGGCTGTATAAATCTGTATGTAGTGAGCTCCCCCTAGTGGTGGCTGTATAGATCTAAGCAGTGCGCTCCTCCGAGTGGTGGCTGTATAAATCTGCATGTAGTGAGCTCCCCCTAGTGGTGGCTGTATAGATCTAAGTAGTGCGCTCCTCCGAGTGGTGGCTGTACAAATTTGTATCTATTGAGTTACCCCTTGTGGTGGCTGTAAAAATCCTAATAATTTATCATTGGACTGTATGTAAAGAGAAGCAGGGAATGTGTTATTAAAATATCACTATGTAGTTTTATTTATTTATTTTTTTTTTTCCAGGACCTCACCTCTGCCCTTACGAAGAAAATAACCCTAAAAACCCCACTAGTTTCATCCCCAATGGATACTGTAACAGAAGCAAATATGGCGATTGCTATGGCGGTAAGAAAAATGTCCAGTTTTACTGATTTTAAGATAGATTGTATTCATGATTTACCTTTTGAATGTAATATTTTTCGGTGTTTAGCTGACGGGTGGCATCGGGGTCATACATCACAACTGCACGCCCGAATTCCAAGCTAATGAAGTCCGCAAAGTAAAAGTGAGAGCTCCTTCTTGTATTTACTCCCCCGAGAGATAAGGAATGACTCCATTAGCTGATGATGTGTCGCTTCTCCCTCTGCCAGAAATACGAGCAAGGATTCATCACAGACCCAGTGGTGCTCAGCCCCTCGCACAGGGTCCGAGATGTGTTTGAGGCAAAGGCCCGTCATGGTTTCTGTGGGATTCCCATTACAGACAATGGGAAGATGGGGAGTAAACTGGTGGGAATTATATCATCCAGAGATATCGACTTTCTGAAATCTGAAGAGCATGACGTGCCCCTGAGTGAGGTGAGTGCTGGATGTGGTATGGGGTGTTTTTTGTTTTTTTTTTTTTTGTTTTTTTTTTTGTCTGTTTTTTGTTTTTTTGGGGGGGCATTATACAAGACCCACGCATAAATAAATAAATTAAAAATATTTATATATATTAGTACAGACCAAAAGTTGGTCTCATTGAAAGAGTTTTCCTTATTTTCATGACTCTGAAAATTGTAGATTCACATTGAAGGCATCAAAACTATGAATTAACACATGTGGAATGACTTAATTAACAGAAGTGTGAAACAACTGAAAATATGTCTTGTATTCTAGGTTCTTCAAAGTAGCCACCTTTTGCTTTGATTACACTCTTGGCATTCTCTTGAAAAACGAGTGGCCATCATTACTTTAAAAAATGAAGGTCAGTCAGTCCAAAAAATTGGGAAAACTTTGAAAGTGTCCCCAAGTGCAGTGGCAAAAACCATCAAACGCTACAAAGAAACTGGCTTTCTTTTTCGCTCCTAATTGGGAGACCCAGACAGTGGGTGTATAGCTACTGCCTCTGGAGGCCGCACAAAGAACTACACTTAAAAGTGTAAGGCCCCTCCCCTTCTGGCTATACACCCTCCCGTAGGAGTACGGATTCCTCAGTTTTAGCTTTGTGCGAAGGAGGTCAGACACGCACGCATAGCTCCATTGTTTTTAGTCAGCAGCAGCTGCTGACTATGTCGGATGGAAGAAAAGAGGGCCCATACAGGGCTCCCAGCATGCTCCCTTCTCACCCCACTGTATGTCGGAGGTGTTTGTAAGGTTGAGGTACCCATTGCGGGTACGGTGGCTGGCGCCCACATGCTGATTCCTTCCCCATCCCTTTTTACAGGGCTCTGGGTGAAGTGGGATTTACTGGTCTCCAGGCACTGAGACCGTGCTCCATCTACAGCCCCTGGAGAAGATGCTGGATGGAGCGGAGTACATCAGGGACATGGCCCTGCTTCCTCAAGGTACTCTGTGTCCCCGTGCATTTGGCGCTCACACCGCAGCATGCTGGGTGTTGTAGTGCGCCGGGGACATCAGCGCTGCGGCGCTTGTGCCATGGCCTCATTCAGCTCGCTGAAGCGGGCACACTTTTGGGGAACGGTCGCGCCGGCCGCTGGGACTGCGGCGCGGCTGGCACTTGTGGTGCGCCGGGGACTTCAGCGCGGGCCGCGCTTTTACGGCGGCCGCGCTGATAACTCGAGTCCCCGGCTTTTGCGGCCTGGTTCCGTTCGTTCCCGCCCCCAGACCTGCCAGTCAGGAGAGGGGCGGGACGCTGGTCAGTGCATCAGCGCTGAGGGCTGGAGTCGTTTTTACATACTCCAGCCCTCACAATAGGCACAGAGGGGACACTGTTTCCCGCACTTTTGTTTGGGAACTCCCACGGGCCGCCCCTCTCCACAGACGCCGGCAGCCATTCCTGCTGACACGCTGAACTACAGAGGGGAGCCGGGGAGACCCAGACAAGGAATTCTGCGCCTCTTACCCGCTATTCAGCGGGCGGTAAGCAGCCCTCTGGGCTCACCCCCTCTTGTGCCAGTAGTAATCTTAGTATTTTGTTCCTGCAAATACTTTGTACTGCATAGCGCTGGTCGCCCTTTGGCTATAGACTCTCTCACATTGCAGAGAGCCAACAGCATGTCGTCCACAAAACGCAAGGGTGCCAAGGCACAGACATTATATGCTTCCTGCACCGCATGTGGGACTTTTCTACCGGCAGGCTCCACTGACCCCCATTGTGTGCAGTGCTCGGCCCCTGCGGCACTTGCACAGTCGGGACCTCTGCTGGACGTGACCCAGGGTGTACCACCTGTGAATGCTGTCCAGGTGACAGGAACTGAGTTTACGGCTTTTGCTGACAGAATGTCTCTCACTATGTCACAAATTCTTGACACATTGCGAGCTAGGCCTGTACTTCAGGCCACGGACACTGTGCAATCATTGCCCCCTGGTCCCCCTCAGCTGAATTACTTCCAAGCTCCGGGACGGGCACATACACCTCAGGGTGAAGACTCTGACTCGGACGATGGCCCCAGGCAACCTAAGCGGGCTCGCTATGAGGGGCCTTCACATTCATCTCAATGGTCAGGATCCCAGCGAGATGAATCTATGGGTGATGAGGCGGACGTAACTGATCAGGATTCTGATCCTGGGACCGCTCTCAATCTAGATACACCAGATGGTGACGCCATAGTTAATGATCTTATAGCGTCCATCAATAAGATGTTAAATATTTCCCCACCAGCTCCTCTTGTAGAGGAGTCAGCTTCGCAGCACGAGAGAATCCATTTCAGATATCCTAAGCGTACATTAAGCACTTTTCTGGACCACGCTGACTTTAGAGACGCAATCCAGAAACCCCACGCTTATCCGGAAAGGCGTTTTTCTAAACGGCTTAAAGATACACGCTACCCTTTTCCCCCTGAGGTGGTCAAGGGTTGGACCCAGTGTCCAAAAGTGGATCCTCCAATTTCCAGGCTTGCAGCTAGATCCTTGGTTGCAGTTGAAGATGGAGCGGCACTTAAAGATGCCACTGACAGGCAGATGGAGCTCTGGCTGAAATCCATCTATGAAGCTATTGGAGCGTCGTTAGCGCCATCTTTTGCTGCCGTATGGGCACTCCAAGCTATCTCAGCCGGGCTTGTGCAAGTCGACTCAGTCACACGTGCATTTGCCCCGCAGGTAGCACCATTGACCTCGCAAATGGCGGCATTCGCGTCATACGCGATTAATGCTGTTCTTGACGCTACAAGCCGCACGGCAGTGGCGTCAGCCAACTCCGTTGTTTTGCGTAGGGCCCTGTGGTTGAGACACTGGAAGGCAGATTCTCATTCCAAGAAGTGCTTAACCAATTTGCCTTTTTCTCGTGACCGATTGTTTGGAGAGCGTTTGGATGAAATCATCAAACACTCCAAGGGTAAGGACTCATCCTTACCGCAACACAGACAAAACAAACCCCAACAGAGGAGGGGTCAGTCTGGTTATCGGTCCTTTCGAGGACCGGGCAGGTCCCAATTCTCCTCGTCAAAAAAGACTCAAAAAGATCAGAGACGCTCAGATTCTTGGAGGTCTCAGTCACGCCCAAAAAAGACAGCCGGAGGAACCGTTGCCAAGACGGCGTCCTCATGACTTGCAGTCTCCGATTCCCACACCCTCGGTCGGTGGGAGGCTTTCCCACTTTGGCGACATTTGGCTGTCACGCGTCAAAGACCGTTGGGTGAGGGATATTCTGTCTCACGGGTACAGGATAGAGTTCAGTTCTCGTCCGCCAACTCGTTTCTTCAGAACTTCTCCACCACCAGACCGAGCCGATGCTCTGTTGCAGGCGGTGGCCGCTCTAAAGGCGGAAGGAGTGGTGACCTCCGTCCCTCTTCAGGAACAAGGTCACGGTTTTTACTCCAATCTGTTTGTGGTCCCAAAAAAGGACGGATCGTATCGACCCGTCCTGGATCTAAAGTTGCTCAACAGACACGTAAAAGTCAGGAGGTTCCGGATGGAATCCCTACGCTCCGTCATAGCCTCAATGTCTCAAGGAGATTTTCTAGCATCAATAGATATCAAAGATGCGTATCTCCACGTGCCGATTGCGCCAGAGCATCAGCGTTTCCTACGCTTCGTCATACACGACGAACACCTGCAGTTCGTAGCGTTACCTTTCGGTCTGGCAACAGCCCCCCGGGTCTTCACCAAGGTCATGGCAGCAGTAGTAGCTGTTCTGCACTCGCAAGGTCACTCGGTCATCCCGTATCTAGACGACCTGCTTATAAAGGCACCCTCTCAAGAGGCATGCCAACACAGTCTGAAGGTGGCACTAGACACTCTCCAGAGTTTCGGGTGGATTATCAACTTTCCAAAGTCTCATCTAACCCCGACCCAATCTCTGACTTATCTTGGCATGGAGTTTCATACTCTCTCAGCGATAGTGAAGCTTCCACTGGACAAGCAGTGTTCGCTGCGGACAGGAGTGCAATCTCTCCTTCAGAGTCAGTCGCACTCACTGAGGCGCCTCATGCATTTCCTAGGAAAGATGGTAGCAGCGATGGAGGCGGTCCCGTTCGCGCAGTTTCATCTGCGCCCTCTACAATGGGACATTCTACGCCAATGGGATGGGAAATCGACGTCCCTCGACAGGACTGTCTCCCTCTCTCAGACTGCCAAGGACTCTCTGCGTTGGTGGCTTCTCCCCACCTCATTGTCACAGGGAAAGTCGTTCCTACCCCCATCCTGGGCAGTGGTCACGACGGATGCGAGCCTATCAGGGTGGGGAGCGGTGTTTCTCCACCACAGGGCTCAGGGGACGTGGACTCAGGAAGAGTCCACCCTGCAGATCAATGTTCTGGAAATCAGAGCAGTCTATCTTGCTCTGCGAGCCTTCCAACAATGGCTGGAAGGCAAGCAGATTCGGATTCAGTCGGACAATTCCACGGCGGTGGCGTACATCAACCACCAAGGGGGAACACGCAGTCGCCAAGCCTTTCAAGAAGTCCGGCGGATTTTGACGTGGGTGGAAAGCAAAGCGTCCACCATATCCGCAGTTCACATTCCAGGCGTGGAAAACTGGGAAGCAGACTTTCTCAGTCGCCAGGGCATGGACGCAGGAGAATGGTCCCTTCACCCGGACGTGTTTCAGCAGATCTGTTGCCGCTGGGGGACGCCGGACGTCGATCTGATGGCGTCACGGCACAACAACAAGGTCCCAGTTTTCATGGCACGGTCTCACGATCACCGAGCGCTGGCGGCAGACGCCTTGGTTCAGGATTGGTCGCAATTCCGACTACCCTATGTGTTCCCACCTCTAGCATTGTTACCCAGAGTTCTCAGGAAAATCAGGTCCGACTGCCATCGAGCCATTCTCGTCGCTCCAGACTGGCCAAGAAGGTCGTGGTACCCGGATCTGTGGCATCTCACGGTAGGCCAACCGTGGGCACTGCCAGACCGTCCAGATTTACTGTCTCAAGGGCCGTTTTTCCATCTGAATTCTGCGGCCCTGAACCTGACTGTGTGGCCATTGAGTCCTGGATCCTAGCGGCCTCAGGTTTATCTCATGAAGTTGTTGCCACAATGAGACAGGCTAGGAAACCATCCTCAGCTAAGATCTATCACAGGACGTGGAAGATATTCTTAGCTTGGTGCTTGGCTCAGGGAGTTTCTCCCTGGCCATTTGCATTGCCAATTTTTCTTTCCTTCCTGCAGTCTGGGTTGGAAAAAGGTTTGTCGCTTAGCTCTCTTAAGGGTCAAGTCTCCGCGCTATCCGTATTCTTTCAGAAGCGCTTGGCACGGCTTTCTAAAGTACGCACGTTTCTCCAAGGAGTTTGTCATATCGTTCCTCCTTACAGACGGCCATTGGAACCCTGGGATCTAAACAAGGTTCTCATTGCTCTCCAGAAGCCGCCTTTCGAGCCTTTGAAAGAGGTTTCCCTTTCTCGGCTTTCACAAAAAGTAGTTTTTCTTGTGGCGGTCACGTCTCTTCGAAGAGTGTCCGAGCTAGCGGCGTTATCTTGCAAATCTCCCTTCCTGGTGTTTCACCAAGACAAGGTAGTACTGCGTCCAATTCCAGAGTTTTCTCCCAAGGTGGTTTCTTCCTTTCATCTCAATCAGGATATCACTTTGCCATCTTTGTGTCCGCATCCAGTTCACCAATTTGAAAAAGGTTTACATCTGTTGGACCTGGTGAGAGCACTCAGGATTTACATTTCTCGCACGGCGTCTCTGCGCCGTTCTGATGCGCTCTTTGTCCTAGTCGCTGGTCAGCATAAGGGATCGCAAGCTTCCAAATCCACCCTGGCGCGGTGGATCAAGGAACCAATTCTTCACACATACCGTTCTGCTGGGCTTCCGATTCCATCTGGACTGAAGGCCCATTCTACCAGAGCCGTGGGTGCGTCCTGGGCATTGCGGCATCAGGCTACGGCTCAGCAGGTGTGCCAGGCGGCTACCTGGTCGAGTCTGCACACGTTTACCAAACACTATCAAGTGCATACCTACGCTTCGGCAGATGCCAGCCTAGGTAGACAGGTCCTTCAGGCGGCGGTGGCCCACCTGTAGGAAAGGGCTGTCTGACAGCCCGTTCATGTGGTATCTTTTTACCCACCCAGGGACTGCTTTTGGACGTCCCACTGTCTGGGTCTCCCAATTAGGAGCGAAAAAGAAGAAGGGAATTTTGTTTACTTACCGTAAATTCCTTTTCTTCTAGCTCCAATTGGGAGACCCAGCACCCGCCCTATTTGTTCTTAGGGTTTCGTTTTTCGGGTGCACATGTTGTTCATGTTGTTTCTTAAGTTCTCCGATCTTGTTATCGGATTGAATTTGTTTTTGAAACTGTTATTGGCTTTCCTCCTTCTTGCTTTGGTACTAAAACTGAGGAATCCGTACTCCTACGGGAGGGTGTATAGCCAGAAGGGGAGGGGCCTTACACTTTTAAGTGTAGTTCTTTGTGCGGCCTCCAGAGGCAGTAGCTATACACCCACTGTCTGGGTCTCCCAATTGGAGCTAGAAGAAAAGGAATTTACGGTAAGTAAACAAAATTCCGTTCTTCATGAGGACCGCCCCAGGAAAGGAAGACAAAGAGTCACCTCTGCTGCAGAGGATAAGTTTATCTGAGTTACCAGCCTCAGAAATCGCAGGTTAACAGCAGCTCAGATTAGAGACCAGGTAAATGCCACACAGAGTTCCAGCAGCAGAAACCTCTCTAGAACAACTGTTAAGAGGAGACTTTGTGCAGCAGGCCTTCATGGTAAAATAGCTGCTAGGAAACCACTGCTAAGGACAGGCAACAAGCAGAAGAGACTTGTTTGGGCTAAAGAACACAAGGAATGTACATTAGACCAGTGGAAATTTGTGCTTTGGTCTGATGAGTCCAAATTTGAGATCTTTGGATCCAACCACCGTGTCTTTGTGCGACGCAGAGAAGGTGAATGGATGGACTCTACATGGCTGGTTCCCACCGTGAAGCATGCAGGAGGAGGTGTGATGGTGTGGGGGGGGGCTTTGCTGGTGACACTGTTGGGGATTTATTCAAAATTGAAGAGATACTGAACCAGCATGCCCACCACAGCATCTTGCAGCGGCGTGCTATTCCATCCGGTTGGCGTTTAATTGGACCATCATTTTATTTTTTCAACAGGACAATGACCCCAAACACCTCCAGGCTGTGTAAGGGCTATTTGACCAAGAAGGAGAGTGATGGGGTGCTACGCCAGATGACCTGGCCTCCAGTCACCAGACCTGAACCCAATCGAGATGGTTTGGGGTGAGCTAGACCGCAGAGTGAAGGCAAAAGGGCCAACAAGTGCTAAGCATCTCTGGGAACTCCTTCAAGACTGTTGGAAAACCATTTCCGGTGACTACCTCTTGAAGCTCATCCAGATAATGCCAAGAGTGTGCAAAGCAGTAATCAAAGCAAAAGGTGGCTACTCTGAAGAACCTAGAATATAAGACATATTTTCAGTTGTTTCACACTTTTCTTTTTCGCTCCTAATTGGGAGACCCAGACAGTGGGTGTATAGCTACTGCCCTCTGGAGGCCGCACAAAGAACTACACTTAAAAGTGTAAGGCCCCTCCCCTTCTGGCTATACACCCTCCCGTAGGAGTACAGATTCCTCAGTTTTAGCTTTGTGCGCAAGGAGGTCAGACACGCACGCATAGCTCCATTGTTTTTAGTCAGCAGCAGCTGCTGACTATGTCGGATGGAAGAAAAGAGGACACATATAGTGTCCCCAGCATGCTCCCTTCTCACCCCACTTATGTCGGAGGTGTTTGTAAGGTTGAGGTACCCATTGCGGGTACGGCGGCAGGAGCCCACATGCTGATTCCTTCCCCATCCCTTTTTACAGGGCTCTGGGTGAAGTGGGATTTACCGGTCTCCAGGCACAGAGACCGTGCTCCATCTACAGCCCCTGGAGAAGATGCTGGATGGAGCGGAGTACATCAGGGACATGGCCCTGCATCCTCAAGGTACTCTGTGTCCCCGTGTATCTGGCGCTCACACCGCAGCATGCTGGGTGTTGTAGTGCGCCGGGGGACATCAGCGCTGCGGCGCCTGTGCCATGGCCTCATTCAGCTTTGCTGAAGCAGGCACATTTATGGGAATAGGACGCGCCGGCCGCTGGGACTGCGGCGCGGCTGGCACTTGTAGTGCGCCGGGGACTTCAGCGCGGCCTGCGCTTTTACGGCGGCCGCGCTGATAACTACAGTCCCCGGCTTTTGCGGCCTGCTTCCTTTCGTTCCCGCCCCCACACCTGCCAGTCAGGAGAGGGGCGGGACGCTGCCCACGTCCAGAACTCGGTCGCGCCGGCCGCTCGAACAGCGGCGCGGCTGGCACTTGCGGTGCGCCGGGGACTTCAGCGCGGCCCGCGCTTTTACGGCGGCCGCGCTGATAACTCGAGTCCCCGGCTTTTGCGGCCTGCTTGCGTTCGTTCCCGCCCACAGACCTGCCAGTCAGGAGAGGGGCGGGACGCTGGCCAGGGCATCAGCGCTGAGGGCTGGAGTCGTTTTTACATACTCCAGCCCTCACAGTCAGCACAGAGGGGACACTGTTCCCGCACTTTTGTTTGGGAACTCCCACGGACCGCCCCTCTCCACAGTAGCCGGCAGCCATTCTTGCAGACACGCTGAGCTGCAGAGGGGAGCCGGGGAGACCCAGACAAGGCATTCAGCAGCCTCTTACCCGCTGTTCAGCGGGCGGTAAGCAGCCCTCAGGGCTCACCCCCTCTTGTGCTCGTAGTATTCTTAGTATTTTGTTGCTACAAATACTTGGTATTACATAGCGCTGGTCGCCCTTTGGCTATAGACTCTCTCACATGCAGAGAGCCAGCAGCATGTCGCCCGTAAAACGCAAGGGTGCCAAGGCACAGACATTGTATGCTTCCTGCACCGCATGTGGGACTTTTCTACCGGCAGGCTCCACGGACCCCCATTGTGTGCAGTGCTCGGCCCCTGCGGCGCTTGCACAGTCGGGACCTCTGCTGGACGTGTCCCAGGGTGTACCACCTGTGAATGCTGTCCAGGTGACAGGAACTGAGTTTGCAGCTTTTGCTGACAGAATGTCTCTCACTATGTCACAAATTCTTGACACATTGCGAGCTAGGCCTGTACTTCAGACCACGGACACTGTGCATGTATTGCCCCCTGGTCCCCCTCAGCTCCTAGCTCCGGGACGGGCATCTACACCTCAGGGTGAAGACTCTGACTCGGACGATGGCCCCGGGCAGCCTAAGCGGGCTCGTTATGACGGGCCTTCACATTCATCTCAATGGTCTGGATCCCAGCGGGATGAATCTATGGGTGATGAGGCGGACTTAACTGACCAGGATTCTGATCCTGGGACCGCTCTCAATCTAGATACACCAGATGGTGACGCAATAGTTAATGATCTTATATTTAACATCAATAAGATGTTGAATATTTCCCCACCAGCTCCTCCTGTGGAGGAGTCAGCTTCGCAGCACGAGAGAATCCATTTCAGATACCCTAAGCGTACATTAAGCACTTTTCTGGACCACGCTGACTTCAGAGACGCAATCCAGAAACCCCACTCTTATCCTGAAAGGCGTTTTCCTAAACGACTTAAAGATACACGCTACCCTTTTCCCTCTGAAGTGGTCAAGGGTTGGACCCAGTGTCCAAAAGTGGATCCTCCAATTTCCAGGCTTGCAGCCAGATCCTTGGTTGCTGTTGAAGATGGAGCGGCACTTAAAGATGCCACTGACAGGCAGATGGAGCTCTGGCTGAAATCCATCTATGAAGCGATTGGAGCGTCATTAGCGCCTTCTTTTGCGGCCGTATGGGCACTCCAAGCTATCACGGCCGGGCTTGCGCGAGTCGACTCTGTCACACGTGCATTTGCCCCGCAGGTAGCACCATTGACCTCGCAAATGGCGGCATTCGCGTCGTACGCGATTAATGCTGTTCTTGACGCTACAAGCCGCACGGCAGTGGCGTCAGCCAACTCAGTTGTTTTGCGTAGGGCTCTGTGGTTGAGACATTGGAAAGCAGATTCTCATTCCAAGAAGTGCTTAACCAATTTGCCTTTTTCTCGTGACCGATTGTTTGGAGAGCGTTTGGATGAAATCATCAAACACTCCAAGGGTAAGGACTCTTCCTTACCGCAACACAGACAAAACAAGCCCCAACAGAGGAGGGGTCAGTCTGGTTATCGGTCCTTTCGAGGACAGGGCAGGTCCCAATTCGCCTCGTCAAAAAAGACTCAAAAGGACCAGAGACGTTCAAATTCTTGGAGGTCTCAGTCACGCCCAAAAAGACCAGCCGGAGGAACCGTTGCCAAAACGACGTCCTCCTGACTTGCGGTCTCCGATGCCCACACCCGCGGTCGGTGGGAGGCTGTCCCACTTTGGCGACATTTGGCTAGCAAATGTCAAAGACCGTTGGGTGAGAGATATTCTATCTCACGGGTACAGGATAGAGTTCGGTTCTCGTCCGCCAACTCGTTTCTTCAGAACTTCTCCACCACCAGACCGAGCCGATGCTCTGTTGCAGGCGGTGGCCGCTCTAAAGGCGGAAGGAGTGGTGACCTCCGTCCCTCTTCAGGAACAGGGTCACGGTTTTTACTCCAATCTGTTTGTGGTCCCAAAAAAGGACGGATCGTATCGTCCCGTCCTGGATCTGAAGTTGCTCAACAGACACGTAAAAGTCAGGAGGTTCCGGATGGAATCCCTACGCTCCGTCATAGCCTCAATGTCTCAGGGAGATTTTCTAGCATCAATAGACATCAAAGATGCGTATCTCCACGTGCCGATTGCACCAGAGCATCAGCGTTTCCTACGTTTCGTCATACACGACGAGCACCTACAGTTCGTAGCGTTACCCTTCGGTCTGGCAACAGCCCCCCGGGTCTTCACCAAAGTCATGGCAGCAGTAGTAGCTGTTCTGCACTCGCAGGGTCACTCGGTCATCCCGTACCTAGACGACCTGCTTATAAAGGCATCCTCTCAAGAAGCATGCCAACACAGTCTGAAGGTGGCGCTAGACACTCTCCAGACTTTCGGGTGGATTATCAACTTTCCAAAGTCTCATCTAACCCCGACCCAATCTCTGACTTATCTTGGCATGGAGTTTCATACTCTATCAGCGATAGTGAGGCTTCCACTGGACAAGCAGTGCTCGCTACGGACCGGAGTGCAATCTCTCCTTCAGAGCCAGTCGCACTCACTGAGGCGCCTCATGCATTTCCTAGGAAAGATGGTAGCAGCAATGGAGGCAGTCCCGTTCGCGCAGTTTCATCTGCGCCCTCTACAATGGGACATTCTACGCCAATGGGATGGGAAATCGACGTCCCTCGACAGGACTGTCTCCCTCTCTCAGACTGCCAAGGATTCTCTACGTTGGTGGCTTCTCCCCAACTCATTGTCACAGGGAAAGTCGTTCCTTCCCCCGTCCTGGGCAGTGGTCACGACAGATGCGAGCCTATCAGGGTGGGGAGCGGTGTTTCTCCACCACAGGGCTCAGGGGACGTGGACTCAGGAAGAGTCCACCTTGCAGATCAATGTTCTGGAAATCAGAGCAATCTACCTTGCCCTGCGAGCCTTCCAACAATGGCTGGAAGGCAAGCAGATTCGGATTCAGTCGGACAATTCCACGGCGGTGGCGTACATCAACCACCAAGGGGGAACACGCAGTCGCCAAGCTTTTCAAGAAGTCCAGCGGATTTTGACGTGGGTGGAAAGCAGAGCGTCCACCATATCTGCAGTTCACATCCCAGGCGTGGAAAACTGGGAAGCAGACTTTCTCAGTCGCCAGGGCATGGACGCAGGAGAATGGTCCCTTCACCCGGACGTGTTTCAACAGATCTGTTGCCGCTGGGGGTCGCCGGACGTCGATCTGAGGGCGTCACGGCACAACAACAAGGTCCCAGTTTTCATGGCACGGTCTCACGATCACCGAGCGCTGGCGGCAGACGCCTTGGTTCAGGATTGGTCGCAATTCCGACTCCCCTATGTGTTCCCACCTCTAGCATTGTTACCCAGAGTTCTCCGGAAAATCAAGTCCGACTGCCAGCGAGCCATACTCGTCGCTCCAAATTGGCCAAGAAGGTCGTGGTACCCGGATCTGTGGCATCTCACGGTAGGCCAACCGTGGGCACTACCAGACCGTCCAGATCTGCTGTCTCAAGGGCCGTTTTTCCATCTGAATTCTGCGGCCCTGAACCTGACTGTGTGGCCATTGAGTCCTGGATCCTAGCGGCCTCAGGTTTATCTCAGGGAGTTGTTGCCACAATGAGACAGGCTAGAAAACCATCCTCAGCTAAGATCTATCACAGGACGTGGAAGATATTCTTAGCGTGGTGCTTGGCTCAAGGGTTTTCTCCCTGGCCATTTGCATTGCCAATTTTTCTTTCCTTCCTGCAGTCTGGGTTGGAAAAAGGTTTGTCCCTTAGCTCGCTTAAGGGTCAAGTCTCCGCGTTATCCGTATTCTTTCAGAAGCGCTTGGCACAGCTTTCTAAAGTACGCACGTTTCTCCAAGGAGTTTGTCATATCGTTCCTCCTTACAGACGGCCATTGGAACCCTGGGATCTGAACAAGGTTCTCCTTGCTCTTCAAAAGCCGCCTTTCGAGCCTTTGAAAGAGGTTCCCCTTTCTCGGCTTTCACAAAAGGTAGTTTTTCTTGTAGCGGTCACGTCTCTTCGAAGAGTGTCCGAGCTGGAGGCGTTATCTTGCAAATCTCCCTTCCTGGTATTTCACCAAGACAAGGTGGTACTGCGTCCAATTCCAGAGTTTTCTCCCAAGGTGGTTTCTTCCTTTCATCTCAATCAGGATATCACTTTGCCATCTTTGTGTCCGCATCCAGTTCACCAATTTGAAAAGGGTTTACATCTGTTGGACCTGGTGAGAGCACTCAGGATTTACATTTCTCGCACGGCGCCTCTACGCCGTTCGGATGCGCTCTTTGTCCTAGTCGCTGGTCAGCATAAGGGATCGCAAGCTTCCAAATCCACCCTGGCGCGGTGGATCAAGGAACCAATTCTTCACACATACCGTTCTGCTGGGCTTCAGATTCCATCTGGACTGAAGGCCCATTCTACCAGAGCCGTTGGTGCGTCCTGGGCGTTGAGGCATCAGGCTACGGCTCAGCAAGTGTGCCAGGCGGCTACCTGGTCGAGTCTGCACACGTTTACCAAACACTATCAAGTGCATACCTACGCTTCGGCAGACGCCAGCCTAGGTAGACAGGTCCTTCAGGCGGCGGTGGCCCACCTGTAGGAAGAGGCTGTATGACAGCCCGTTCATGTGGTATCTTTTTACCCACCCAGGGACTGCTTTTGGACGTCCCACTGTCTGGGTCTCCCAATTAGGAGCGAAAAAGAAGAAGGGAATTTTGTTTACTTACCGTAAATTCCTTTTCTTCTAGCTCCAATTGGGAGACCCAGCACCCGCCCTATCTGTTTTTAGGGTTTCGTTTTTTCGGGTGCACATGTTGTTCACGTTGTTTCTTAAGTTCTCCGATCTAGTTATCGGATTGAATTTGTTTTTGAAACTGTTATTGGCTTTCCTCCTTCTTGCTTTGGTACTAAAACTGAGGAATCTGTACTCCTACGGGAGGGTGTATAGCCAGAAGGGGAGGGGCCTTACACTTTTAAGTGTAGTTCTTTGTGCGGCCTCCAGAGGCAGTAGCTATACACCCACTGTCTGGGTCTCCCAATTGGAGCTAGAAGAAAAGGAATTTACGGTAAGTAAACAAAATTCCCTTCTTTTTTAAGTATTTCATTCCACATGTGGTAATTCATAGTTTTGATGCCTTCAATGTGAATCTACAATTTTCAGAGTCATGAAAAGAAAGAAAACCCTTTGAATGAGAAGGTGTGTCCAAAATTTTGGTCTGTACTGTACATACTGTATATATACACATATACATACTGCTCAAAAAAATAAAGAGAACACTAAATTACCATTGTATTGTTCAAGTCTTATATATATATATATATATATATATATATATGTGTATATATATATATGTGTATATATATGTGTGTGTATACAGTATATATTATATTATATTATGTGTATATTATATGAATAAGAAAATATATATCTTTCACTTTATTTTTGTATTAGATCATGACCAGGCGAGAAGATCTCGTCATTGCTCCGGCTGGTGTTACATTAAAAGAAGCAAATGAAATTCTTCAGAGAAGTAAAAAAGGTATGCAGGCTACAAGGGGTTAAATTTTCAGGAAAATCCTGACTGTTTTGTTACATAAACCATTTCTAGATTGTGTGGGTATTTTCTGCACTGAACCTGCATCTACCAGTGATAACCAGCCATGTTTTTTGAATCCTTTTATGTATGAGTCTCCTGTAAAGTCATTGATGCTTCATTTCAGGCAAACTGCCGATTGTTAATCAGGATGACGAGCTGGTGGCCATCATCGCACGGACAGACTTGAAAAAGAATAGGGATTACCCGCTAGCTTCCAAGGATTCCAAAAAACAGCTGCTCTGTGGCGCTGCCATAGGGACCCACGAGGATGATAAATATCGGCTGGATCTTCTTGTGCAATCCGGAGTAGATGCTGTGGTCCTGGTGCGTTAGTTTGTTGTGCGTGGTGTTTTTGTTTTTTTTTTTTTTATGTCTCCTGCTTGCCATTTTGGAGGCCGCATTGGTCACTTAGTCAGTGGTTGAGTAGAAGATGTGGGGCAAAATGTTAAAACCAAACCTATGAGGATACAGAGTAGAATAGCGCGTTTGTAGCTGACACTGTGTCCTAGCCATTGCTGGGGTCTCTCTAATTAAAGGGAACCCGTCACCTTCTCCTCTGCGGGGCGGTCCGATACGGTCCAGTCTGATGGGTGTCGCTGCTCCCGAGTCCGGCGCCTTTTCCATCTTGTGCAATCGCCGTCCTCCTTGCTTCATGTGAATAACTCCTCCTACGTCATTCACACACTGCGCTCCTTCACAAGTGCACTTCGCTGTGCCCTGCTGAGGAAAGAGCAAAGTACTGCAATGTGCGAGCGGTGTTTGACCTTTCCACGCGCCTGCGCATTCTGCGCATCTTTCAGCAGGGCAGAGAAAAGAGCGCAAGAGCACAATGGAGGGCACTGTGGGGATGACATAGGATGTGTCCTCCATACGAAGCAAGGATAGAGGAGGCGCCGGACCCGAGAGCATTGACGTCCATTGGACCGGAAGGAATCGGACCGCCCCGCAGGTGAGTAGATGACAGGTTCCCTTTAAACCTTGCGACATAGACATTGGCGGCTGATGCTACTTTGTACCTCCCCATTTTTATTTATAATATCGATCATGTGACTACAGCAGTCGCGTGGGTTGAGCCATTATGCCAGTCATGTGATACCCGTCCGGTCACATGCTGGTTATATGTAAATAAAGGCTGGAGGGGTCTGCCTGAGAGTCTCCATTAGAAAAAAGATATATTTACATACAGAAATACAAAATATGTTTGTTTGGTTCTTTGTGTTTACTAATAGAATTTTCCTTCTGAATTCTAGGATTCCTCTCAGGGAAATTCCATATTCCAGATCAATATGATCAAATACATAAAAGAAAAGTTTCCAGAAATCCAGGTGATCGCTGGAAATGGTAACTTTATTTTTATTTATTAATTTTTTACTTTTCCTCTATGTAGATATGTGAAGTGTCATCTGATAAATGTAAAGGAACAGGTAACCTTTAAAATGATCCGAGATGCCCAATAAATGAGTGCCCCAGCTTTATACTATATAGCAGAGCCATCAGTATTTGTATATCTGTATGCTGTTTTTGCGCCTATTCCTGGTTCTTGCTGCTTGTTTTGCGCCTATTCCTGGTTCTTGCTGCTTTTTTTGCGCCTATTCCTGGTTCTTGCTGCTTGTTTTGCGCCTATTCCTGGTTCTTGCTGCTTTTTTGCGCATATTCCTGGTTCTTGCTGCTTTTTTTGCGCCTATTCCTGGTTCTTGCTGCTTTTTTGCGCCTATTCCTGGTTCTTGCTGCTTTTCTTGCGCCTATTCCTGGTTCTTGAGGCTTTTTTTGCGCCTATTCCTGGTTCTTGCTGCTTTTTTGCGCCTATTCCTGGTTCTTGCTGCTTTTTTTTGCGCCTATTCCTGGTTCTTGCTGCTTGTTTTGCGCCTATTCCTGGTTCTTGCTGCTTGTTTTGCGCCTATTCCTGGTTCTTGCTGCTTGTTTTGCGCCTATTCCTGGTTCTTGCTGCTTGTTTTGCGCCTATTCCTGGTTCTTGCTGCTTGTTTTGCGCCTATTCCTGGTTCTTGCTGCTTGTTTTGCGCCTATTCCTGGTTCTTGCTGCTTGTTTTGCGCCTATTCCTGGTTCTTGCTGCTTGTTTTGCGCCTATTCCTGGTTCTTGCTGCTTGTTTTGCGCCTATTCCTGGTTCTTGCTGCTTGTTTTGCGCCTATTCCTGGTTCTTGCTGCTTGTTTTGCGCCTATTCCTGGTTCTTGCTGCTTGTTTTGCGCCTATTCCTGGTTCTTGCTGTATAGTTCCCTCACTTGTTGGGTTCCAACCAGTACTTTGAATATGCCAGGCGGTATTTGCCCACAAGGCAACCAATAAATTGTGCTGTAAAATAGGCACATGAGCACTGGTAGAGAAATCGGTGCCCATATCCAGTGCAACAGAGTTGCTGCGTCTCTGCTAAATCCTCCCATGTGATATATTAAACTTTGGAAGTGCCCCTTGAGAAATTCACTACCCCCTTTCCACTCTAAATAAACGTGGACGTTGGACTTTCCTGGGTCACAGGGATGTGTCTGCATCTTATATAAATAGTCAGTGACACGTCCAGTAACCCGACACACGGAATTTGGCTCTAAGGTAGTTTGACAGTCAGTGACAAGTGTGTGCCCCATAGTGCCAGCTCAGAGCTATCTTTATAACCCACTTTCCTAATATTTGCCTTTTAAGTCACATGCCAGGAAGAAAACAAAAAGCCATCACTGCAGTAACTGAAACGCCAACCAGTATTGTGCCATAGATCTCTGCCCCCTTGTGGCAGAACATGGAATGACTGTCCAGTACGGTAGCAATGTTCAGGGCCTAATGGAATGTATATAATTGTACGGTGCCCTCTTTTTCTTTTTCCAGTGGTCACCGCCGCACAGGCCAAGAACTTGATTGATGCTGGTGCTGATGCATTGAGGGTGGGGATGGGAAGTGGATCGATTTGCATTACACAGGAAGGTAAACTTTTTTTTTTTTTTTTTTTATATCACTAAAATGGGTGTCTCTGGTAACTTAAATCCCACTATTAGTGCACTTGTTTTATGCCCTGAGGGGAGAGGGGTCTGATGGGCTTGAAATAAAAAGGTAGCGTTGTAACAGTACAAGTGCAGATCCGTTCCACCCCTCGTGTTTAGATGCACTCATGTAAAGTCTCTTATACGATCCCTAAATGTTCAGGTGGCTTCATACTGCACCTAAGAAAATAAATTATGAATAATGGTGTGTTATTCTTATTTTGTTCCCCCAACCCCTTCGCATGTACGGACATTAAGTGGCAAAGGCGCTTCACAGGAAAAACCTAAATGAGAGCATCTCCATCTCACAAGTAGCCATATAAAATGCAACAGAGTGTAGAGCATAGATGCCGAGTGAGGTGGGCTTGTATGGGGAGGGCTAGTGATGTCAGGGAGGAGGTGGGCTTGTATGGGGAGGGCTAGTGATGTCAGGGAGGAGGTGGGCTTTTATGGGGATGGCTAGTGATGTCAGGGAGGAGGTGGGCTTTTATGGGGAGGGCTAGTGATGTCAGGGAGGAGGTGGGCTTATATGGGGAGGGCTAGTGATGTCAGGGAGGAGGTGGGCTTATATGGAGAGGGCTAGTGGTCAGGGAGGAGGTGGGCTTGTATGGAGAGGGCTAGTGATGTCAGGGAGGAGGTGGGCTTATATGGAGAGGGCTAGTGATGTCAGGGAGGAGGTGGGCTTATATGGAGAGGGCTAGTGATGTCTGTGAGGAGGTGGGCTTATATGGGGACGGCTAGTGATGTCTGGGAGGAGGTGGGATTATATGGAAAGGGCTAGTGATGTCAGGGAGGTGGTGGGCTTATATGGGGACAGCTAGTGATGTCCGGGAGGAGGTGGGCTTATATGGGGAGGGCTTGTGATGTCAGGGAGGAGGTGGGACTATATGGGGAGGGCTAGTGATGTCAGGGAGGTGGTGGGCTTATATGGGGACAGCTAGTGATGTCCGGGAGGAGGTGGGCTTATATGGGGAGGGCTTGTGATGTCAGGGAGGAGGTGGGATTATATGGGGAGGGCTAGTGATGTCCGGGAGGAGGTGGGCTTATATGGGGAGGGCTTGTGATGTCAGGGAGGAGGTGGGATTATATGGGGAGGGCTAGTGATGTCCGGGAGGAGGTGGGCTTATATGGGGAGGGCTAGTGATGTCAGGGAGGAGATGGGCTTATATGGAGAGGGCTAGTGATGTCAGGGAGGAGGTGGGCTTATATGGGCAGGGCTAGTGATGTCAGGGAGGAGGTGGGATTATATGGGGAGGGCTAGTGATGTCCGGGAGGAGGTGGGCTTATATGGGGAGGGCTTGTGATGTCAGGGAGGAGGTGGGATTATATGGGGAGGGCTAGTGATGTCAGGGAGGAGGTGGGCTTTTATGGGGATGGCTAGTGATGTCAGGGAGGAGGTGGGCTTTTATGGGGAGGGCTAGTGATGTCAGGGAGGAGGTGGGCTTATATGGGGAGGGCTAGTGATGTCAGGGAGGAGGTGGGCTTATATGGAGAGGGCTAGTGGTCAGGGAGGAGGTGGGCTTGTATGGAGAGGGCTAGTGATGTCAGGGAGGAGGTGGGCTTATATGGAGAGGGCTAGTGATGTCAGGGAGGAGGTGGGCTTATATGGAGAGGGCTAGTGATGTCTGTGAGGAGGTGGGCTTATATGGGGACGGCTAGTGATGTCTGGGAGGAGGTGGGATTATATGGAAAGGGCTAGTGATGTCAGGGAGGTGGTGGGCTTATATGGGGACAGCTAGTGATGTCCGGGAGGAGGTGGGCTTATATGGGGAGGGCTTGTGATGTCAGGGAGGAGGTGGGACTATATGGGGAGGGCTAGTGATGTCAGGGAGGTGGTGGGCTTATATGGGGAGGGCTAGTGATGTCCGGGAGGAGGTGGGCTTATATGGGGAGGGCTTGTGATGTCAGGGAGAAGGTGGGATTATATGGGGAGGGCTAGTGATGTCCGGGAGGAGGTGGGCTTATATGGGGAGGGCTAGTGATGTCAGGGAGGAGATGGGCTTATATGGAGAGGGCTAGTGATGTCAGGGAGGAGGTGGGCTTATATGGGGAGGGCTAGTGATGTCAGGGAGGAGGTGGGATTATATGGGGAGGGCTAGTGATGTCCGGGAGGAGGTGGGCTTATATGGGGAGGGCTTGTGATGTCAGGGAGGAGGTGGGATTATATGGGGAGGGCTAGTGATGTCATGGAGGAGGTGGGATTATATGGGGAGGGCTAGTGATGTCCGGGAGGAGGTGGGCTTATATGGGGAGGGCTAGTGATGTCCGGGAGGAGGTGGGCTTATATGGGGAGGGCTAGTGATGTCAGGGAGGAGATGGGCTTATATGGAGAGGGCTAGTGATGTCAGGGAGGAGGTGGGCTTATATGGGGAGGGCTAGTGATGTCAGGGAGGAGGTGGGATTATATGGGGAGGGCTAGTGATGTCTGGGAGGAGGTGGGCTTATATGGGGAGGGCTAGTGATGTCAGGGAGGAGGTGGGCTTATATGGGGAGGGCTAGTGATGTCAGGGAGGAGGTGGGCTTATATGGGGAGGGCTAGTGATGTCCGGGAGGAGGTGGGCTTATATGGGGAGGGCTAGTGATGTCAGGGAGGAGATGGGCTTATATGGAGAGGGCTAGTGATGTCAGGGAGGAGGTGGGCTTATATGGGGAGGGCTAGTGATGTCAGGGAGGAGGTGGGATTATATGGGGAGGGCTAGTGATGTCAGGGAGGAGGTGGGCTTATATGGGGAGGGCTAGTGATGTCAGGGAGGAGGTGGGCTTATATGGTCAGGGCTAGTGATGTCAGGGAGGAGGTGGGCTTATATGGAGAGGGCTAGTGATGTCCGGGAGGAGGTGGGATTATATGGGGAGGGCTAGTGATGTCAGGGAGGAGGTGGGCTTATATGGGGAGGGCTAGTGATGTCAGGGAGGAGGTGGGCTTATATGGTCAGGGCTAGTGATGTCAGGGAGGAGGTGGGCTTATATGGAGAGGGCTAGTGATGTCCGGGAGGAGGTGGGCTTATATGGAGAGGGCCAGTGATGTCAGGGAGGCAGAAGTTGTATCTGGGGAGGCTAATGATACCACAGTGAGGAAGTGCATTTATATATGGTGAGGGCTAGTGATGTCAAAGTAGGACGTCACTAGCCCTCCCCAAACATCCCTCCTCCTTATCAATATCTGGGGAGGAATAGTGATGTCACAGTGAAGGAGGAACTATGTAAGTGAGGCAGTGACATCACACCAGCCCATCTCTGCTTTCAGCCTTGGCTGTAATGCTTCCCTGTGACTCGAGGGGCAGGTGGGGTGGGAGGGACTGTATATTGTTTACATCTTGGAAACTCAATAAGAGCATAATACAGAAAAATATATAAAGGATCGATTGGTGAATGGACTCGTGTAATAAATTATGTTGGGCCTCTGCTGCTGAATGAATTCACTTTATTTATCTTCTCTGTTTAGCTGCTCCATCGATTCCTCCAGACATAAAGTCTCACAGCCCCAAATGCCCCTCTAGTGTGACAGGCTCCTATAGTAAGTCACAGCTCGTCTGGCCTGAGCCCCGAGGAGCGCCCTGCTTGACTGATTAGTAGTTGTAGATGCACTTGGGGTTTTGTGGCTTTGGAGGGATTAGATGAATGTTTTGAGGGTGGGCGGCTTTATTTATTTTTTTGTAAAGCAGGGTTCCGAAAACTTTATTGGTGATTTTTATACCTCAATATCTGAAGACGAAAAAATAAATAAATTCTGTTTCCATAAATATTTTATGTTGCTTACTGATCTCTGCCATGAAGGGATTCTCAATATTAATGGTGTGACCACTTCCAAGCTGCTCTTCTGTCATTATGCCCCAAAGTGAAAGAACTTGTTTCCTTAAAGGGACGGTGTCAGCACAGGATGATTGTGCAAACCAAGTACAGGCGCTCGGTGCATCATGGAGCAGCTAATGATTTATATGCACCTTTCCGTCTGATAGAGGGAAATCAATCCTCACCCTCTTCTTCTCTTTGATTGACAGCTCTGGCTTCATGGAGATAGAGAATGGGGGAGATAAAAGGAAAACCAACAGGTAGGAAGGTGAATTTAAACGATTGGCGTCGCCATGATGCTCCGAGCGCCTGTACTTGGGTTGAACAGTCATTCTGTACTGACAAAGGACCTTTTTAGGATGACTTGTCAACTAGGTTACAATGCCTGTCCCTAGTAGCCAATTTCTCACAACTCACAATGCTCAAGTACTTGGTTTCAAGGTGAACATACCTTTTAAGCTATTTGTGTAAACAGATGAGTAACTTTGGAAATGCATAACAGTATTACACTGCAGAGCGGCACTCACAATTCTAGAAATTGTTTACGAAGAACTAAACTGAAAGAGACATATATACATATATATATCTCATTCTGGTAAGTGGCAATTGTACAATGTATGTACACAGTGACTGCATCAGCAGAATAGTGAGTGCAGCTCTGTAGAATAATACAGGATGTAAGTCTGGGTCAGTGTACACAGTGATTGCACCAGCAGAATAGTGAGTGCAGCTCTGTAGAATAATACAGGATGTAAGTCTGGGTCAGTGTACACAGTGACTGCTCCAGCAGAATAGTGAGTGCAGCTCTGGAGAATAATACAGGATGTAAGTCTGGGTCAGTGTACACAGTGACTGCTCCAGCAGAATAGTGAGTGCAGCTCTGGAGAATAATACAGGATGTAAGTCTGGGTCAGTGTACACAGTGACTGCTCCAGCAGAATAGTGAGTGCAGCTCTGGAGAATAATACAGGATGTAAGTCTGGGTCAGTGTACACAGTGACTGCACCAGCAGAATAGTGAGTGCAGCTCTGGAGAATAATACAGGATGTAAGTCTGGGTCAGTGTACACAGTGACTGCACCAGCAGAATAGTGAGTGCAGCTCTGTAGAATAATACAGGATGTAAGTCTGGGTCAGTGTACACAGTGACTGCACCAGCAGAATAGTGAGTGCAGCTCTGGAGAATAATACAGGATGTAAGTCTGGGTCAGTTTACACAGTGACTGTACAAGCAGAATAGTGAGTATAATACAGGGGGGATGCAGAAACTGTGCAAGTGTTTGTATTATACATTTTCACTCCTGATTTTAGCTTACAAATATGAAGGTAAAAAAAAACCTCACCAAATAGCCAACGTGTGCATGCGGTCTAATACAGGATGTAACTCAGGATCAGTACAGTATAAGTAATGTAATGTATGTACACAGTGACTGCACCAGCAGAATAATGAGTGCAGCTCTGGAGCATAATACAGGATGTAACATACGATAAGTAATGTACAGTGGGGAAAAAAGTATTTAGTCAGCCACAAATTGTGCAAGTTCTCCCACTTAAAAAGATGAGAGGCCTGTAATTGACATCATAGGTGACCACAACTATGAGAGACAAAATGAGAAAACAAATCCAGACAATCACCTCTGATTTGGCAAGATTTTTTTTTTTTTGCTAATTATGGTGGAAAATAAGTATTTAGTCACTTAAAAGCATGCAAGATTTCTGGCTCTCACAGACCTGTAACTTCTTTTAAGAGGCTCCTCTGTCCTCCACTCATTACCTGTAGTAATGGCCCCTGTTTGAACTTGTTATCAGTATAAAAGACAGCAGTCCACAATCTCAAACAGTCACACTCCAAGCTCCACTATGGTGAAGACCAAAGAGCTGTTAAAGGACACCAGAAATAAAATTGCAGCCCTGCTCAAGACTGAGAAGACTGAATCTGCAATAGGCAAGCAGCTTGGTGTGATGAAATCAACTGTGGAAGCAATAATAAGAAAATGGAAGACATACAAGATCATTGATGATCTTCCTCGATCTGTGGCTCCATGCAAGATCTCAATCCTTGGGGTAAAAATGATCACAAGAATGGTGATCAGAAATCCCAGAACCACACGGGGGGACCTAGTGATTGACCTGCATAGAGCGGGGACCACCGTAACAAAGGCTACCATCAGTAACACTCTACGCCACCAGTGACTCAGATCCTGCAGTGCCAGACGTGTGCCCCTGCTTAAGCCAGTACATGTCCAGGCCCATCTGAAGATTGCTAGAGAGCATTTGGATTATCCAGAAGAGTATTGGGAGAATGTCATATGGTCTGATGAAACCAAAGTAGAACTGTTTGGTAGAAACACAACTCGTCGTGTTTGGAGGAGACAGAATACGGTGTTGCATCCAAAGAACACCATACCTACTGTGAAGCATGAGGGTGGGAACATCATGCTTTGGGGCTGTTTCTCTGTAAAGGGACCAGGATGACTGATCTGTATACATGAAAGAATGAATGGGGCCATGTATTGTGAGATTTTGAGTGCAAACCTCCTTCCATCAGCAAGGCCATTGAAGATGAAACGTGGCTGGGTATTTCAGAATGATAATGATTCTTAAGCACACCGCCAGGGCAATGAAGGAATGGCTTCATAAGAAGCATATGAAGGTCCTGGAGTGGCCTAGCCAGTCTCCAGATCTCAATCCCATAGAAAACCTTTGGAGCAAGTTGAAAGTCTGTGTTGCCCATCAACAGGTCATAAACATCACTGCTCTAGAGGAGGTCTGCATGCAGGAATGGGCCAACATACCACCAACAGTGTGTCAACCTTGTGAAGACTTACAAAAAATGTCTGACCTCTATCCTTGCCAACAAAAGATATATAACAAAATATTGAGATGAACTTTTGTTATTGACCAAATACTTATTTTCCATCATAATTTGCAAAAAAGAATTTGGGAAAATCAGACTCTGTGATTTTCTGGATTTTTTCTCATTTTGTCTCTTAGTTGTGGTCATCTATGATGTCAATTACAGGCCGACCTCATCTTTATAATGGGAGAACTTGCACAATTGGTGGCTGAATAAATACCACACACACACACACTGTATGTACACAGTGACTCCACAAGCAGAATAGTGAGTGCAGCTCTGGAGTATAATACAGGATGTAACTCAGGATCAGTACAGGATAAGTAATGTATGTACACAGTGACTGCACCAGCAGAATAGTGAGTGCAGCTCTGGAATATAATACAGGATGTAACTCAGGATCAGTACAGGATAAGTAATGTATGTACACAGTGACTGCACCAGCAGAACAGTGAGTGCAGCTCAGGAATATAATACAGGATGTAACTCAGGATTAATAAGTCATTTTGCAAATAAATTAAATTTAACTTTTACATTTATACTGGGTACTGCGCTATCCATACATGTTAATTGGGGCAGTGAGGCTTGGCAGTGATCAATCCATTGCTTTCTTTAATTCAGACCCTTCTCTGCGGTGTTTATATTCCTCCCTTCTTTGATAAAATCAGGAGGAAGTTTCCGTGTATGGAGAAATCTATTCCATTTACCACAACTCTGAACCCTGCTTTTTGGGAAGTTGTTTGCACCCTTTTAATTTCTTGGTACTAGGACACCGGACTTCTTAGATGTGACACATAATACCCACACAGCAGCTGCGGTCAGTGCGATGGGACGGGGGAATATTCCAGCGATGCCCTTAAGACCTCATGGACTTTTACAAAATGAGACCATCCCTAAACCAGCTGCCTAATAGAACATGTATCACTGCCTTGTGTTATGAGGGTTTGCATTTACAGGAGCACGAAAATCCCGGAATATTGACATTTATTTATGTATTTATTTATTTTTCTCCCCAATCGGTGTTTCTGCACCCGGGTTACTAATCCTGCATGTCTTCATGTCTCTTCATTCTAATGCAGCGGTGGCCACACGTTTTGTCCTGGATTACAACCCCGCAAGGATGCCAACAATCCCACTTATTAAAAACACAAGTGGCTGTATTCCCATCTTGTACCACTTTGATTGCTGGGGGGTGAACATAAGGGGCACCATTGTTCGTGAGAATAAGGCTGGATTCAAACATCATAGTCTAATTATGGTTGACTTCACTCCCCACAAGTACGGGCTGGTTAACTTGTCTTATAGGCATACACCAGGCTGTGACGCTTGTAGTGGCCAGTCCTTCGTGGCACTCGAATGCCAATGTCGTGGACTCTTCCTTGGCCCACATGGTGTTGCAGCATGCAATGACAGAGCGTGGGACCGATGGTTGTCGTATTTGAGTACTGTCTCAGGATACCATGCTGGACCAGCGTGGTGTAAATCCTTTTTATCTCCCATATATAACTCCCATTGACCATAGCGGTGGCAAATTCTAGCGATTTATGCTATCTCTTTGAGAATACCTCTGTAATAGACGATTAGCCCAAACTGACAGTATGGACTAAATACAGCCTGGTAGGGGGATATCGCAACTTCATTGTTCACCTTCTGCAACACAGGTAGTTATAAGAAGTGTGAACAGACTTGCTAACTAAGGGGCATGTGCACCCGGGATGTGGCCAAGAGGCTTAAGGGTATGTGCGCACGTTGCTTTTTACCTGCTTTTTACCTGCTTTTTTGCTGCTTTTTCTTCTGCGCTGTTTAATGCCAAAATGGATGTGTTCTTCTATTCAAGCAAAGTCTATGGGAATTTGGGTTTCTTGTTCACACTATGTTGTTCAAAATGCTGCCTTTTTGTGGCAGAACTTTGGTCAAAAACTCAGCTTTGCAGTGCAAAACCCAAATGGCAAAAACAATTGACATGTTGCTTCTTTGAAAAGCTGAGTTTTTGACCAAAGTTCTGCCACAAAAAGGCAGCATTTTGAACAACATAGTGTGAACAAGAAACCCAAATTCCCATAGACTTTGCTTGAATAGAAGAACACATCCATTTTGGCATTAAACAGCGCAGAAGAAAAAGCAGCAAAAAAGCAGGTAAAAAGCAGGTAAAAAGCAACGTGCGCACATACCCTTAGGCTATGTGCAGATTTGCTGCAGAAAATGTGTCTAATATTTCTGCAGTCAATCCCCAGCAACACCTATGGGTATAATTAAAAAAAAATGCTGTGCGCACACTGCGGTTTTTGTTTTTTCTTTTTCGCTCCTAATTGGGAGACCCAGACAATTGGGTGTATAGCTATTGCCTCTGGAGGCCACACAAAGTATTACACTTAAAAGTGTAAGGCCCCTCCCCTTCTGGCTATACACCCCCAGTGGGATCACTGGCTCACCAGTTTTGTGCTTTGTGCGAAGGAGGCAACACATCCACGCATAGCTCCACTTTTTGGTCAGCAGCAGCTGCTGACTATGTCGGATGGAAGAAAAGAGGACACATATAGTGTCCCCAGCATGCTCCCTTCTCACCCCACTGTATGTCGGAGGTGTTTGTAAGGTTGAGGTACCCATTGCGGGTACGGCGGCAGGAGCCCACATGCTGATTCCTTCCCCATCCCTTTTTACAGGGCTCTGGGTGAAGTGGGATTTACCGGTCTCCAGGCACTGAGACCGTGCTCCATCTACAGCCCCTGGAGAAGATGCTGGATGGAGCGGAGTACATCAGGGACATGGCCCTGCTTCCTCAAGGTACTCTGTGTCCCCGTGCATTTGGCGCTCACACCGCAGCATGCTGGGTGTTGTAGTGCGCCGGGGGACATCAGCGCTGCGGCGCCTGTGCCATGGCCTCATTCAGCTTCGCTGAAGCAGGCTCACTTATGGGAATTGGTCGCGCCGGCCGCTGGGACTGCGGCGCGGCTGGCACTTGTAGTGCGCCGGGGACTTCAGCGCGGCCTGCGCTTTTACGGCGGCCGCGCTGATAACTAGAGTCCCCGGCTTTTGCGGCCTGCTTCCGTTCGTTCCCGCCCCCAGACCTGCCAGTCAGGAGAGGGGCGGGACGCTGGCCACTTCTAGGCATCGGTCGCGCCGGCCGCTGGGACTGCGGCGCGGCTGGCACTTGTGGTGCGCCGGGGACTTCAGCGCGGCCCGCGCTTTTACGGCGGCCGCGCTGATAACTAGAGTCCCCGGCTTTTGCGGCCTGCTTCCGTTCGTTCCCGCCCCCAGACCTGCCAGTCAGGAGAGGGGCGGGACGCTGGCCACTTCTAGGCATCGGTCGCGCCGGCCGCTGGGACTGCGGCGCGGCTGGCACTTGTGGTGCGCCGGGGACTTCAGCGCGGCCCGCGCTTTTACGGCGGCCGCGCTGATAACTAGAGTCCCCGGCTTTTGCGGCCTGCTTCCGTTCGTTCCCGCCCCCAGACCTGCCAGTCAGGAGAGGGGCGGGACGCTGGCCACTTCTAGGAATCGGTCGCGCCGGCCGCTGGGACTGCGGCGCGGCTGGCACTTGTGGTGCGCCGGGGACTTCAGCGCGGCCCGCGCTTTTACGGCGGCCGCGCTGTTAACTCGAGTCCCCGGCTTCTGGGCCTAGTCTCCCTTCGTTACCGCCCACAGCCCTGACAGTCAGGGTAGGGGCGTGACGCTGCATAGCACAGCAGCGCTGAGAGCTGGAGTATGTTTTGCATACTCCACCCCTCTCACTGTGTGCACTGTGAATCCGGATTCCCGCACTTTCTCAGGCACGCCCACGGCTTCCTTCTCTACAAGGACGCCGGCAGCCATTAGTGTCAGTTTCTGTACGAACAGAGACAAGTGTGGAAGACCCTGGCATTCTGATAGTCACACAATCGCTGCAACAGGCGTTAAGCAGCACCTGTGGTGCTAACCCCACTAGTGCAGAGTGCACTTATAGATATGCTTCTACTATATACATTGCACTGTTTGGTCGCACGTTGTATATACCCTCCTGGATTATGCGGAGGAGTTATCAGCATATTCTCTGTGTAAAACAAAGGTGCAGAACCACATGTTTTTCTATACAGCTGGTACAGCATGTACGGCTATACGGCCGGCAGGTTACATAGACTCCCATTGTATGCACTAATGGCCAGGGGATGAGGACGGTGTCTGCAGTATTTACTGACAGTTTTTCTGAGACTATGGCTATGATACTAGAAGCCTAGCAGTCCGGACATGTCTCTCACAATATGGGCACTGTTGAATCATTGATCCATGGCCCCCCTCAGTGTGAACAACTAACAGCTCCGGGAATGTCACACGCATCCCAGAGTCACGGCTCTGCACGGACGTCAGTCCCAGACAGCCTAAGCGGGCTCACTATGAGCGGCCTCGGTTTCATCAGGGTCCTAGCAGAAGGACTCGCTGTGTAATGAGGCGGAAGTAGCGGCTCAGGATTCTGATCCTGAGACCGCTCTCAATCTGGATACACCTGATCGTGACGCCATAGTAAATAATCTTATATTGTCCATCTATAGAATGTGGGTTATTTCTCACAGCTCCTCCAGTGGAGGAGTCAGCTTCACGTATTTTTCTGGACCACTCTGCCTTCAGAGAGGCAGTCCAGGAACACCACGCTTATCCAGATATGCGCTTCTCCAAACGGCTTAGGATACACGTTATCCCTGTCCCCTGACTTGGTCAGGGACTGGACCCAGTGTCTCAAGCGGCATCCTCCAATCTCCAGGCTTGTAGCTAGATCCATAGTTGCAGTGGGAGATGGAACTGCTGTTGGCTCCGGCATTCTCTCCCTTGGGGCACTCCAAGCTATTTCAGCTTGTCTTACACAGATTGACACGGTTACACGTACATCTGTGCCGCAGGTGGCATCCTTAACCTCTCAAATGTCTGCATTTGCTTCTTACGCGATTCAGATTGTCCTGGACTCTGCGAACCGTGCGGCGGTAGCCTCCGCTACTCCGTGTTTTTAAGCAGAGCCTGGTCTGCTCGTTAAGTGAATGGAAGGCAGATTCTGCTTCCAAAAAAAGGTTGCCTACCAGTTGCCTTTTTCTGCTAACCGACTGTTTGGTGAATGTAACCATTAAACAGTCCAGGGGTAAGGATTCATCCTTTCCTCAGCCCGGACACAACAAACCCCAACAGAGCAAGAGGCAGTCGGGGTTTTCGGCCTTTTCGAGGCTCGGGCAGGTCCCATTTTTCCTCGTCCAATGTGGACTCAAAAGGATCAGAGGAGCTCAGATTCTTAGCGGGCTCAGTCACGCCCAAAAAATCGACAGTCTGAAAACCCGCTTCCAAGGCGGCTTCCTCATGACTTGCGGCCTCGGTCGGTAGCAGGCTCTCCCGCCTTGGCGATATTTAGCTGCCATAGGTCAATGACCATTGAGTGTGAGACATTCTGTCTCACGGGTACAGGATAGAGCTCACTTCTCGTCCTCCAACTCGATTCTTCAGAATTTCTCACCTCCCGGCCGAGCCGCTGCTCTTCTGCAAACAGGGTGCACTCTATAGGCAGAAAGAGTGATGACCCCCGTTCCTCTTCAGGAACAAGGTCACGGTTTTTACCCCAAATTCTTTGCGGTACCTATAACAACGGGCCGTTCCATCCCGTTCTGGATCTAAAAATGCTCAGCAAGCTCGTGGACACCAGGCGGTTCCGGATGGAATCACTCCGCCTCAAGGTCCCAAGGATATTTCCTAGCATCATTAGGCATCAAGGATGCTTATCCACACGTGCCGATTGATCCAGAGCACTAGCGTGTCTACGCTTCGTTATAGGAGACGAACACCTTCTGTTCGTAGCTCTACCTTCCGGCTAGCGACAGTCCCACTGGTCTTCGCCAAGGTCAGGGCAGCAGTAGTCACAGTCCTGCACTCTCAGAGTCACTCTGTGATCCCGTATTTAGACGATCTACTTGTCAAGGCACTCTCTTAGGAAACATGCCAACACTGCCCGAACGTTGCGCTGGAGACTCTCTAAAGTTTTGGGTGGATCATCAACTTTTCAAAGTCAGATCCGACCCCGACCCTATCGATAACATATCTAGGCATAGAGTTTCTTACTCTCTCAGCGATAGTGAAGCTTCCGCTAGACAAACAGCATTCACTACGGGCTGCAAGCTCTTCTTTAAGAACCAGTCGCACACATTGAGACGCCTCATGCACTTCCTACGTAAGATGGTAGCAATGGAGGCAGTTCCTTTCGCGCAGTTTTACTGCGTCCACTACAATGGGACATTCTCCGCCAATGGGACGAGGAGTCGACGTCCCTCAACAGAGTCGTCGTTCTTTCTCAGGCGGCCAAGGAATCTCTACGGTGGTGGCTTCTTCCCACCGCTTGGTTAAAAAAGAAGGTCCTTCCTATCCCCATCCTGGGCGATAGTTACGACAGACGCGAGTCTATCAGGGTGGGGAGCAGTTTCTCTCCACTACAGCGCTCAGGGTACGTGGACTCAGCAAGAGTCCACCCTTCAGATCAATGTTCTTGAACACAGAGCAGTGTATCTTGCCCTACAAACCTTCCAACAGCGGCTGGAAAGCAAGCATATCCGACTTCAGTCGGACAGCTCCACAGCGGTGGCATACATCAACCACCAAGGAAGAACGCGCAACCGGCAAGCCTTCCATGAAGTCCGGCAGGTTCTGATGTGGGTGGAAGACACGGCATCCACCATATCCACAATTCACATCCCAAGTGTAGAAACTAGGAAGCTGACTTCCTAAGTCGCTGAGGTGTGGCCGAAAGAGGATGGTCTCCTCACCCGGACGGGTTTCAGGAGATCTGGCGCCGCTGACAGAGGCCGGACGTCGATCTAATGGCGTCACGGCACAACAACAATGTGCCAGCTTCATGGCACGGTTTCACAATCATCGAGCTCTGGCGGCAAACGCCTTAGTTCAGCATTGGTCGCAGTTCCAGCTACCTTAGGTGCCACCTCTGGCATTGTTGCCCAGAGTACTGCGCTAGATCAAGACCGACTGCGGCCGCGCCATCCTCGTCGCTACAGATTGGCCGAGGATGTTGTGGTACTCGGTTCTGTGGTGCCTCACGGTAGGCTAACCGGGGGCACTACCAGACCAATCAGACTGGCTGTCTCAAGGGCCATTCTTCCATTTGAACAGGACGTGGAAGATATTCTTATCTCGGTGCTCGGCGCAGGGTGTTTCTCCCTGGCCGGTTGCATCGTCTATGTTTCCTTCCTTCCTGCAATCTAGGTAGGAAAATGGGTTGTCGCTCAGTTCCCTTTAGGGACAAGTCTCAGCGCTATCTGTATTTTTCAGAAACGACGACTTCCTCAGGTACGCACGTTCCTACGGGGAGTTTGTCTTCTCAGCACTCCGTACAAGCGGCCGTTAGAGCCCTGAGATCTGAACAAGGTTCTAATTGCTCTCCAGATGCCGCCTTTCGAGCCTTTGAACGATGTCTCCCTTCCCGCTTTTCACGGGAAGTGGCCTTCTAGTAACGGTCTCGTCTCTTAGGACAGTGTCCGAGCTAGCAACGCTCTCATACAAACTCCCTTCCTGGTCCTTCACCAGGACAGGGTAGTTCTGCGTCCGGTTCCGGAATTTCTCCCTAAGGTGGTATCCCACTTTCATATCAATCAGGATATCACCTCACCTTCTTTGTGTCCTCGTCCAGTCCACCAATTTCAGAAAGATTTGCATCTGTTGGTTCTGGTGAGAGCACTCAGGTTCTACTTCCCGCATGGCGCTCCTGCGCCACCCGGATGCACTCTTTGTCCTTGTCGCTGGTCGGCGTAAACAGTCGCAAGCTTCCAAATCCACCCTTGCTCGGGGGATCGAGGAACCAATTCTTGAAACCTACAGTTCTACTGGGCTTCTGGTTCTCTCAAGGCCGAAGGCCCATTCTATCAGAGCCGTGGGTGCATCCTGGACATTACGGCACCAGGCTACGGCTCAGCAGGTGTGTCAGGCACCTACCTGATTGGGTCTGCATACTTTTACCAAGCATTTTCAGGTGCATACCTACGCTTCGGCAGACGCCAGCCTAGGTAGATAAGTCCTTCAGGCGGCAATTGCCCACCTGTAGGAAAGGGCTGTTTGACGGCCCTATCACGAGGTATTCTTTTACCCACCCAGGGACTGCTTTTGGACGTCCCAATTGTCTGGGTCTCCCAATTAGGAGCGAAAAAGAAGAAGGGAATTTTGTTTACTTACCGTAAATTCCTTTTCTTCTAGCTCCAATTGGGAGACCCAGCACCCGCCCTGTTTTCTCTGGGTTTTTCTGTTTTTTCGGGTACACATGTTGTTCATGTGGTATGGTTCAGTTCTCCGATGTTTCCTCGGATTAAATTGGTCTTTAAACCAGTTATTGGCTTTCCTCCTTCTTGCTTTGGCACTAAAACTGGTGAGCCAGTGATCCCACTGGGGGTGTATAGCCAGAAGGGGAGGGGCCTTACACTTTTAAGTGTAATACTTTGTGTGGCCTCCAGAGGCAATAGCTATACACCCAATTGTCTGGGTCTCCCAATTGGAGCTAGAAGAAAAGGAATTTACGGTAAGTAAACAAAATTCCCTTCTTTTTTTGTTATACCTGAGGATTTACCCGCGGAATTAATGTGCATGTCACTTCTTTTCCACAGGTACCTTTGCCATAGATAATGGTAAAAATCAGCAGGGACCAACTTGTGGAAAAACCGTGGCAAAACCACATGCGGGTTTTGGTGCGTTTTTTTTTTTTTTTTTACCGCGGGTGCGGGTTTCTTTAAGAGAATCCGGATTTTCCTTGAGAAAAAAAAAGTCACTTTCTAGTGCGCACATGGCTTGATACTGTGTTTCCCACTAGTTTAGCATGTCCCTACCTCCCTCGCTAGTGATTTCTTGCACTGTTTTGCTTACAGCCATGACTTTAGAGAAAGCTCAGGCAAGCCAGTGCTGTCAATCACCGAATTGGGAGGTAGGGAAATGCAAAACCAGTGGGAGGAGCGGTGCATTGAGCCTCTTGGTCACACCCTGGAAGCACTCAGCTGCTTAATTAGCATATCTGCTGCTGCAGTGGGAGTGATATTTATGGAGGCTATATCCTCTATACGGGTGCGCTCACACGAGTGTATGACCCGCACGATTATCGGATCACATCACTCGGCACGGTTGCACCCTCTTCGGACAGGAGCATGTCAGCTGCATAGAAATACATGGTGCTTCTGTCTGAAGAGTGTGCGCCCACTCTGGGTGGTATAATCCGATAATCGTGCGGGTCATACGCTTATGTGAGCACACCCTAAGGACATGTGTTTTTAGTTTTTACTGCTAGTGTGGGTTGACAATCAATTTAACCACAAGGATGATCTGTGGTTGGGGGTGTTGCACCAACCCTTCAGTCCTGGAGGATATTCCCCACACAGCAGTTAGATACATGCTTGGATAAGTGTCTGTGACTGTAAAGAATCCTTTCCTGTTCTGCTGCTGATGGTGATGTGTTGTTACTGCAGTTCTGGCATGTGGGAGGCCTCAGGCCACAGCCGTGTACAAAGTTTCAGAATACGCCAGGAGGTTTGGGGTTCCGGTCATTGCCGACGGTGGGATTCAGACGGTTGGACACATTGCAAAGGCTCTTGCCCTTGGGGCCTCCACAGGTAGGTGCCGTATCCTGAGGCTTGCTGGTGAGTGGATCATGTTGGTTGTCAGTGCATTTCCGAGATATTAGCAACTCCTGTTTGAATGTTTTTCAGTGATGATGGGATCGCTCTTAGCAGCAACTACAGAAGCCCCCGGGGAATACTTCTTCTCGGATGGCATACGGCTAAAGAAATACCGTGGTATGGGGTCACTGGACGCCATGGATAAGAACGTGAGCAGCCAGAAGAGATATTTCAGGTGACTTTTGGGTCGGAACACTTTGTGATTGTGTTTATACTGTTCTGGATCTCACTGATTCTTCTTATTTCAGTGAGGCGGATAAGATTAAGGTGGCCCAGGGTGTGTCCGGCGCTGTACAGGACAAAGGATCCATTCACAAGTTTATCCCATATTTGATTGCTGGAATCCAGCACTCCTGCCAGGATATAGGAGCCAAGAGCGTAATGCTAGTCAGGTAGGTGGACATCATATACATATTACAGCTAAGGTTAGTCTCACACATCCGGCTTTTCGCCGGTTTGCTGGATTCGGCGCACACCAGTACAATGGCAGCACCACAAGCGCCGTTCACATGCTGTCCGGACCGGAGCATGTGACCCAGATGTTGCAGAGAGCGCTGCCATTGTACTGTATACACTGTACTGGCGTGCGCCGAATCCGGCAAACCCGCGAAAAGCCGGATGTGTGAAACTAGCCTAAGGGAATGTGCACGCAGCATATTTTTCAAGTGGGAGAACCTACTGAGATTTTGTAGGAGGAAGACTTTTTTTTTTTTTTTTTTTTTTTAGGAAACACTGGCATTTTTTCTAAGCGCTTTCTCTAGGTAAAACATTTTCAAACCTGATGGGTGGGGTGGGAGGAAAATGTGCTGCAAGTACACAACATGTACCAATGGCCTAAACGCCTGGTGAGGACAGGGATGCATTGTGTAGGGTGTCCTATAAATGATCCTCTTCTGCTTTGTTATAGGGCGATGATGTATTCTGGTGAGCTGAAATTTGAGAAGAGAACCATGTCTGCACAGGTGGAGGGAGGCGTCCATGGTCTTCACTCGTAAGTCACGTGTTGTGTGCACTGCTATGGAGCTCCTGTTTTGTATACAGCTCCCCCCGTTACACAATATATACTCATACCTGGTTATGCAGGTTTTAAAATATTCCGGTCTGGTGTATTTGCTAATCAGGAGAGACACTGTGGATGCTCGCCGGTATGAGGCCGTTTCCCAGGTCTTGTCCAACCAAAAACTACGGCTGTGGCTGCTGGATCAGGGTTTTGCAAGGCAATTCACTCATATCTACTGATGACCTATACTAAGGGGTACTTTGCACACTACAACATCACAGCTGCGACGTCGGTGGGATCAAATCGAAAGTGACGCACATCCGGCATCGTTGTCGACATCGGAGTATGTGAATCGTTTTTAATACGATTACTGAGCGCAAAAGTGTCGAAATTGTATGGTCGGTGTAGTGTCGTGCATTTCCATAATGTCGCTGCAGCGACAGGTACGATGTTGTGCCTCGTTCCTGCGGCAGCACACATCGCTGTGTGTGACACCGCAGGAGCGAGGAACATCTCCTTACCTATGTCCATTAAATAAATAAGGAGGACAAGCGCACTATGAGCAGCATCCATGAATAACTTTTGGTATTTGAATATTAAGAACTGCTCACCTTTTGCAGGTTGTGCGCCCCCGCACAACTCCAGTGAAAGCTTATCAGTCTAGATTTACCCTCCGATCTGATTCCAGTGTCCAGGCTTAATGAATCCAGACTTGGGGTATCATTGTCGGCTCCTGAACTCCACCGGTACCTTGGATGTCAGGTTTTCCTCCACGATCCTCCAGCTACCCAGCTGGATTCTATAATGGGTTAGCAGGTCCTTTGCAGCTACTACCGATTCCCAATAGGGAGAGGGTACATGGATAAGATTTCTATCGGTCTAATTGTAGCGCAAAAAGGACACTTGCTGGTATTATTTGTTGTTAAGTTAAAAACCAACTTAACTTATATAAGACGTTTTCTTTATCGTTCCTTTGGGAGACCCAGACCATGGGTGTTTAGCTTCTGCCTCCGGAGGACACACAAAGTACTACACTTAAAAGTGTAGCTCCTCCCTCTGAGCTTATACACCCCCTGGTAGCCAGTCCTAGCCAGTTTATCGCTTTGTGTCAGGAGGCATACATCCACACATGCATTCTCATCTGATTTGTTTGACTTTTGGAAAGAGTTTGAAGAAAAGCGGGTCCATGTCTGGACTCCCGGCATGTCCCTTCTCACCCCACTGTGTCGGCGGTGTTGTTAAGGTTGATTTACAGGGCTGCAGCCTTACATGCCGTGCTCCTTCACCATCCCTTCTGGGCTCTGGCTTGAAGTGGGAGCCAGCACGGTCTCCATGCCTGGCAGGAGTCCGGTCTCCATCCACAGCCCCTTGAGGATTCTGTTGGACCGGAGCACTCATCCCCAGGGACATGGCCCTGCGTCTCAGCAGCTAAGTACCTGAGACGTTTATGTTGGGGGTCCCGGTTCTTTATTGTAAGGGGAGAGTATGCTGTATGTGATTGTTTTAACTTTTCTGGTGGGTTCTCTAGCTTTTGCCTGAGAACCGCGCCGATGGTGCCTGCTTGTCGGCCTCGCCGCTTAAATTTAGGCCCTGGCTTCGCCGGAGGCCTGGTTTCATTTTCCTGCCCTCGCATGTCACTCATGCAGAGGGACAGGTTTGGCTCCTCCCGGCGGCCGTTCTACACAGGGGAGGGACACGCCCCACTGCTGGGGCGTCCCTCCTTCCCTGCAGGTCTCTATAGCCCTCCAGTTCCCGCTCTTTTATAGGAACGCCCTCTTCTCAGGCAGAGTTCACTCTGCTCTGGGACATCCTGCATTCTGCATCTCTGCTGAGGTGCTGCGACTGGGGGACCGGGCTTCGGGATCTGGAGGGCACACAACACAGCGGTCTGGTAAGCCACAGCCGGTCTCCGGTTGTGGACCTCTGTATATTCTCCCTGGGGTTCATTCTCTGCAAAGCCCCCACTCCAGCAGCATGTCTCACACGAGGAGCAAGGCTCCAAAGCTTGATTCTGCATGCACTGCATGTAAGCTCCTGCTGCCTGAGCCGAGCACCTATCCACATTGTGATGTCTGCTCTAACTTGGCGGTGCCACAGCCTGGAGTCTCACCCCCAGTGGTCTCTCAGGCTGTTGCTGCACCTGTGATTGAACCCCCGGCCTGGGTAGAGTCCTTTTCTAGGTCCATATCCCAGTCATTTGCGGAGTCCATGGGGCTTTTGTCCAGGACTTTGAATATGCATCAGCCCCCCTCACAGGGTGCCTCTAATACTCTTGACAGAGGACTCCTATCCTCTGACCTCCGTCCATCGGAGCTCACGGAGGATTAATCATCTGATCCCAGACCCCGTCCTTCTAAGAGAAGGCGCAGGGTTTCCTCCCCCTCCCCATCCCACGGCTCTGCCTCAAGAGCTGACTCTCAAGATGAGGAGGATGCCCTCACCGGGGGCTCGGAGGCTATGTATCCCATCGATTTCTCTGAGGGTGACTCAGATCTTAGTGATTTGATTGCTTCTATTAATTCTGTGCTGGATCTCAATCCGCCAGTATCAGAGGAGCAACCCTCTCTGGCAGAAAAGCACCAGTTTACCTCGCCTAAGAGAGTGAAGAGTGTGTTCTTTAACCACTCCAGTTTTCAGACCGCTGTGACCAAGGCCAAGGCCTGCCCTGACAAACGCTTTCCAAAGCGTGGTTCTGATGACCGGTTTCCATTTCCACCTGAGGTGGTCAAGGAGTGGTCTCACTCCCCAAAAGTAGACCCTCCGGTGTCTAGGCTATCAGCCCGGACCGTTGTGTCGGTGGCTGACGGCACCTCACTTAAGGATTCCACTGACCGTCAGATTGACCTTCTGGCCAAATCTGTGTATGAAGCTGCGGGGGCCGCGTTTTCCCCGACTTTTGCAGCAGTGTGGGCTCTCAAAGCCATCTCTGCTTCTCTAGAGGAGATGCATTCCCTCACCAAGGAATCTATGCCTGAGATGGTTACCTTAACTGCTCAGACTTCAGCTTTTTCATCTTATGCCATGTCTGCCATGCTAGAGGCTTCTCACCGCACTGCGGTGGCTTCAGCTAATTCTCTTGTTATCCGCAGGATTTTGTGGCTTCGAGAGTGGAAGGCAGATGCTTCTTCCAAGAAGTTTCTTGCTGGGCTCCCTTTTGCTGGTTCACGGCTGTTTGGTGAACAGCTGGATGAAATCATTAAAGAAGCTACTGGCGGGAAGAATACTTCCATGCCAAAAACCAAGACCAGGAAACCCGCCCAGGGTAGGAATCAATCGAGGTTTCGTTCCTCCAACTGGTCATCCTCTAAGCCTTCCGCCTCGTCCGCTAACTCAGCCAAGGATCAGAAATCCAACTGGCGCCCAAAAGCGTGTCCGCAGAAGACCACAGGAGGTTCTGCCACTAAGGCATCTTCCTCATGACTCTCGGCCCGCTCCAGCCACGTCCTTAGTCGGTGGCAGGCTCTCCCACTTTTTGCGACGCTTGGTTAAAGCAAGTCTCCGATCAGTGGGTGAGAGATATCATATCTCACGGCTACAGGATAGAATTCTCTTCCAGCCCTCCAAACAGATTTTTTTCTCTCAACTCCCCCCTGCTCCAAGGCCGCCGCCTTCTCGCAGGGCGTGGCTTCCTTGTAAGCAAACGGAGTGATTGTCCCAGTTCCCGCTCAGGAACGGTTCAGAGGTTTTTACTCAAATCTCTTCCTAGTTCCAAAAAAGGACGGTACCTTCCGGCCCATCCTGGATCTCAAGCTTCTCAACAAGCATGTCCGGGTGCGGCATTTTCGCATGGAGTCTCTGCGATCAGTCATTGCCTCTATGACCCAAGGGGAGTTCCTGGCGTCCATCGACATCAGAGATGCCTATCTACATGTGCCAATCGCAGTGTCACATCAGCGTTGGTTACGTTTTGCGATAGGAGAGGATCATTTCCAATTCGTGGCTCTCCCCTTCGGGTTAGCCACGGCCCCTCGGGTATTCACCAAGGTCATGGCGGCAGTGATTGCGGTCCTGCACCTCCAGGGGTTAGCAGTGCTTCCTTATCTGGACGACCTTCTGGTCAAGGGTACATCCAGCGCAGACTGTCAGCGGAGTGTTTCGCTCACTCTCGCCACCCTAGCCCAATTCGGGTGGATTGTCAATCTTCCCAAATCCACTCTGACTCCGACCCAGAGTCTCACGTACCTAGGGATGCAGTTCGAGACTTTGTCTAAGGGCAACTTCACAAGTGCCGGCAAACAGCTGTCACTCCGGTTGGCGGTGCGCTCTCTCCTGAGGCCCCGCCGTTATACCCTCAGGCGTCTGATGCAGGTGCTGGGTCAAATGGTGGCCTCCATGGAGGCGGTTCCCTTTGCCCAGTTCCATCTGCGTCCTCTGCAGCTGGACATTCTATGCTGTTGGGACAAGCGGCCTTCCTCCTTACACAGGTTAGTGGCTCTGTCGCCACGGACCAGGAGCTCTCTTCAGTGGTGGCTTCGACCCCTCTCCCTGTCCCAGGGGCGCTCCTTCCTGGCCCCGTCCTGGGTGATCCTCACCACGGATGCCAGTCTATCCGGCTGGGGAGCGGTACATCTCCACCACAGAGCACAGGGCACTTGGACTCCGTCCGAGTCAGCCCTTTCAATCAATGTGCTGGAAACCAGAGTTGTGCTTCTAGCTCTCCTAGCCTTTCACCACCTGTTGGCGGGCAGGCACATTCGAGTCTAGTCAGACACCGCGACAGCGGTTGCCTACATCAATCACCAAGGCGGGACACGCAGCCGCCTGGCAATGTTGGAGGTCCAACGCATTCTTCAATGGGCGGAGGACTCCAAGTCCACCATATCCGCAGTCCACATCCCTGGCGTAGAAAACTAGGAGGCAGATTCTCAGCCATCAATCCGTGGACGGTGGCGAGTGGTCCCTGCACCCGGCAGTGTTTCAGTCAATTTGCCACAAGTGGGGCACTCCGGACGTGGACCTAATGGCATCCCGTCACAACAACAAGGTTCCGGTTTACGTGGCTCGCTCTCACGATCCTCAGGCCTTCGCCGCGGACGCTCTGGTTCAAGACTGGTCCCAGTTTCGTCTGTCCTACGTGTTTCCCCCTCTAGCTCTCTTGCCCAGAGTCCTGCGCAAGATCAGAATGGAGGGCCGTCGAGTCATCCTCATTGCTCCAGACTGGCCCAGGCGAGCTTGGTATCCGGACCTGCTCCAACTGTCCGTGGAGATGCCGTGGCATCTTTCGGACCGTCCAGACCTGCTCTCGCAAGGTCCGTTTTCCCGCCCGAATTCTGCGGCACTCAAATTGACGGCGTGGCTCTTGAGTCCTGGATTTTGACGGCTTCTGGTATTCCTCCTGAAGTCATCTCCACTATGACTCGGGCCCGTAAGTCTTCCTCCATCAAGATCTATCACAGGACTTAGAAAATTTTCCTGTCCTGGTGTCGCTCTTCCGGCCATTCTCCTTGGCCATTCTCGTTGCCGACCCTTCTGTCCTTTCTACAGTCCGGTCTGCAGCTGGGACTGTCTCTCAAGGGACAAGTCTCAGCTCTATCAGTGCTGTTCCAGCGGCGTCTCGCCCGGCTGGCTCAGGTCCGCACCTTCATGCAAGGTGCGTCTCACATCATTCCGCCTTATCGGCGGCCCTTGGATCCCTGGGACCTTAACTTGGTCCTCACGGTATTGCAGAAACCCCCTTTCGAGCCCCTTAGGGAGCTTTCTTTGGATCGTCTTTCTCAAAAGGTGGCCTTTCTTGTTGCCATAACTTCTCTCAGGAGAGTCTCTGATTTGGCTGCGCTCTCCTCGGAGTCACCTTTTTTGGTTTCTCACCAAGACAAGGTAGTTCTCTGTCCGACCCCGGACTTTCTTCCTAAGGTGGTCTCTCCCTTCCACCTTAACCAGGATATTTCCTTGCCTTCCTTCTGTCCGGCCCCTGTTCATCGCTTTGAGAAAGCGCTGCATACTCTAGATCTGGTGCGTGCTCTCCGGATCTATGTGTCTCGCACCGCTGCGCTTGGGCGGTGCACCTCTCTTTTTGTGCTAACCACAGGTCGGCGCAAGGGTCTCTCTGCTTCTAAGTCGACCTTGGCCCGTTTGATTAGATCGACCATTTCGGACGCCTACCAGAGTACTCAGGTGCCTCCCCCGCCGGGGATCAAGGCACACTCGACCAGAGCTGTCGGTGCCTCTTGGGCTTTTAGGCACCAGGCTACGGCTCAACAAGTCTGTCAGGCTGCCACTTGGACTAGCCTGCATACCTTTTCGAAGCACTACCAAGTGCATGCTCATGCTTCGGCAGATGCGAGCTTGGGCAGACACATCCTTCAGGCGGCTGTCGCCCACTTGTAAAGTTAGGCTCCGCCTACTTCTTAGTTTTTTCTATTTATTCCCACCCAGGGACAGCTTTGGAACGTCCCATGGTCTGGGTCTCCCAAAGGAACGATAAAGAAAAAGAGAATTTTGTTACTTACCGTAAATTCTTTTTCTTATAGTTCCGTATTGGGAGACCCAGCACCCTCCCTGTTGGCAATTTCTTGTTCCGCGTGTTATCACCGGCTGTTGTCGTGGACAGAGTCTCCGGTTGTTCCGGCTCTTGCTCTGTTCTACTTGTGGGTGGCTATTCTCCTTCAGCTTTTGCACTAAACTGGCTAGGACTGGCTACCAGGGGGTGTATAAGCTCAGAGGGTGGAGCTACACTTTTAAGTGTAGTACTTTGTGTGTCCTCCGGAGGCAGATGCTAAACACCCATGGTCTGGGTCTCCCAATACGGAACTATAAGAAAAAGAATTTACGGTAAGTAACAAAAATCTCTTTCTTTGTCGCTCCATTGGGAGACCCAGACAATTGGGTGTATAGCTTCTGCCTCCGGAGGCCACACAAAGTATTACACTTAAAAGTGTAAAGCCCCTCCCCTTCTGCCTATACACCCCCCGTGCATCACGGGCTCCTCAGTTTTTATGCTTTGTGCGAAGGAGGCTGACATCCACGCATAGCTCCACATCTTAGTCAGCAGCAGCTGCTGACTATGTCGGATGGAAGAAAAGAGGGCCCATATAGGGCCCCCAGCATGCTCCCTTCTCATCCCACTCTGGTCGGCGGTGCTGTTAAGGTTGAGGTACCCATTGCGGGTACATAGGCAGGAGCCACATGCTGTTTTCCTTCCCCATCCCTTAATGGGCTCTGGGTGAAGTGGGATCCTATTCGGTCTCCAGGCACTGAGGCCGTGCTCCCTCCGCAGCCCCTGGGGAATCTGCTGGACAGGAGCCGAGTATCGTCAGGGACAAGGCCCTGCTACTGTGAGGTACTCTGTGTCCCCGTGGGGACCGCGCATGGAGCGCTGGTGCCATATACACTGCAGCACTGCTGGGTGTGTTAGTGCGCCGGGGACTACCGCGCAGGCCGCGCTATGAGGTACTTTGTGTCCCCCTGGGGGACCGCGCATGGAGCGCTGATACCCTATACACTGCAGCACTGCTGGGTGTGTTAGTGCGCCGGGGACTACCGCGCCGGCCGCGCTTATAACTTTAGTCCCCGGCTTTTGCGGCCTAGTAGCGCATACTCCCGCCCCCAGGCCTGTCAGTCAGGGGAAGGGCGGGACGCTGCACAGAACGTCAGCGCTGAGGGCTGGAGCATACTCTGTATCCTCCTCCCCCCTCATTCAGCTCAGTGGGGCTCCAGATTCCCGCACTTTCTAGGGCACGCCCTCGGCCCCCTCCTCCCCACAGAACGCCGGCAGCCATTCCTGTCAGCTCTTCTGACGCTGGAGAGGAGAGAAAGCTCTGGGAGGCCCATGCAGGGAAGCTGGTGATCACACAGCCGCTTTCAGCGGTCGGTAAGCAGCACCTGTGGTGCTGGCCCCACTGAGTGCGTAGTGTACATATATATATATATGCTTATATGCTATACATCTACACTGTACGGTCGCACTGTTGATTTTTGGCTATATACCCTCCTGGATTGTACTCAGAGGAGACAACAGCATGTCGTCCGCAAATAGCAAGGGTGCCAAAGCACAGGCTTACTTTGCAACCTGTACCTCATGTGCGGCTATACTACCGGCAGGTTCCACTGACCCTCATTGTGTGCAATGCTCGGCCCCTGTGGCACTTACTCAGCCGGAGCCTCTGCTACTGGTAGCCCAGGTGGAACCACCTGCTACCTCTGTCCAGGTGACAGGGACGGAGTTTGCAGTATTTACTGACAAACTGTCTGAGACTATGGATAAATGGTCTGCTAGGATACTAGAAGCCTTACAGTCCAGACCGGTAACTCAGGCCCCGGGCACTGTTCAATCATTGACCCCAGGCCCCCCTCATTTGGAGCTGCATAGTGCTCCTGGGGTGAACCATGGGTCCCAGGGTGAGGTCTCTGACATGGACCACAGTCCCAGGCCCCCTAAGCGGGGTCGCTGGGAAGTTCCCTCGACTTCATCACATTGTTCAGGGTCTCAGCAGGAGGACTCTCTGGATGATGATGCGGAGGTAGCAGATCAGGATTCTGAACCTGAGACCGCGCTCAACCTGGATACACCTGATGGTGACGCCATAGTGAATGACCTTATAGCAACCATCAATCAGGTGTTGGATATTTCTCCACCAGCTCCTACAATTGAGGAGTCAGCTTCTCAGCAGGAGAAATTCCGTTTCAGATCTCCCAAGCATCCATTGAGTATGTTTCTGGATCACTCTGACTTCAGAGAGGCAGTCCAGAAACACCGGGCTTGTCCAGATAAGCGTTTTTCCAAGCGCCTTAAGGATACACGTTATCCCTTCCCCCCCTGACGTTGTCAAGGGCTGGACTCAGTGTCCCAAGGTGGATCCTCCAGTCTCCAGACTGGCGGCTAGATCCATAGTTGCAGTGGAAGATGGGGCTTCACTCAAAGATGCCACTGACAAACAGATGGAGCTCTGGTTGAAATCCATCTATGAAGCTATCGGCGCGTCTTTTGCTCCAGCATTCGCAGCCGTATGGGCACTCCAAGCTATCTCAGCTTGTCATGCGCAGATTAATGCAGTCACACGTACATCTGCTCCGCAGGTGGTGTCCTTAACCTCTCAGGCGTCGGCGTTTGCGTCCTACGCCATTAATGCTGTCCTGGACTCTACGAGCCGTACGGCGGTAGCATCCGCCAATTCGGTGGCAGTCCGCAGGGCCATGTGGTTACGTGAATGGAAGGCAGACTCCGCTTCCAAAAAGTTCTTAACCGGTTTGCCATTTTCTGGCGACCGCCTGTTTGGTGAACGATTGGACGAAATCATTAAACAATCCAAGGGAAAGGACTCATCCTTACCCCAGTCCAAACCAAACAGACCTCAACCACGGAAGGTACAATCGAGGTTTCGGTCCTTTCGGCCCGCGGGAAGGTCTCAGTTCTCCTCGTCCAAAAGGATCAGAGGAACTCCGATGCATGGCGGTCTAAGTCACGTCCTAAAAAGACCGCCGGAGGAACCGCTCCCAAGGCGGCCTCCTCATGACTCTCGGACTCCTCACACCGCATCCTCGGTCGGTGGCAGGCTTTCCCGCTTTTGCGACACCTGGCTGCCACAGGTCAAAGACCGATGGGTGAGAGACATTCTATCCCACGGTTACAGGATAGAGTTCAGCTCTCGTCCTCCGACTCGGTTCTTCAGAACATCTCCGCCCCCCGAGAGAGCCGATGCTCTTCTTCAGGCGGTGTGCACTCTGAAGGCGGAAGGAGTGGTGATCCCTGTTCCTCTTCAGCAACAGGGTCACGGTTTTTACTCCAACTTGTTTGTGGTACCGAAAAAGGACGGATCCTTCCGTCCTGTTCTGGACCTAAAACTGCTCAACAAACATGTAAAAACCAGGCGGTTCCGGATGGAATCGCTCCGCTCCGTCATCGCCTCAATGTCCCAAGGAGACTTCCTGGCATCAATCGACATCAAAGATGCTTATCTCCACGTACCGATTGCACCAGAGCATCAGCGCTTCCTGCGTTTCGCCATAGGGGACGAACACCTTCAGTTCGTGGCACTGCCTTTCGGCCTGGCGACAGCACCACGGGTCTTCACCAAGGTCATGGCAGCAGTGGTAGCAGTCCTACACTCTCAGGGACATTCGGTGATCCCTTACTTAGACGATCTGCTGGTCAAGGCACCCTCTCAAGTGGCATGCCAACGCAGCCTGGACGTCGCTCTGGAGACTCTCCAGAGTTTCGGGTGGATCATCAATTTTCCAAAGTCAAATCTGACACCGGCCCAATCACTGACATATCTTGGCATGGAGTTTCATACTCTCTCAGCGATAGTGAAGCTTCCGCTGGACAAACAGCGTTCACTACAGACAGGGGTGCAATCTCTCCTTCAAGGCTAGTCACACCCCCTGAGGCGCCTCATGCACTTCCTAGGGAAGATGGTAGCAGCAATGGAGGCAGTTCCTTTTGCGCAGTTTCATCTGCGTCCACTTCAATGGGACATTCTCCGCAAATGGGACAGGAAGTCGACGTCCCTCGACAGGAACGTCTCCCTTTCTCGGGCAGCCAAAGCTTCCCTTCAGTGGTGGCTTCTCCCCACTTCTCTGTCGAAGGGGAAATCCTTCCTTCCCCCATCATGGGCTGTGGTCACGACGGACGCAAGCCTGTCAGGGTGGGGAGCGGTTTTTCTCCACCACAGGGCTCAGGGAACCTGGACTCCGACAGAGTCCTCCCTTCAGATCAATGTTCTGGAAATAAGGGCAGTGTATCTGGCCCTAAAGGCGTTCCAGCCGTGGCTGGAAGGCAAGCAGATCCGAATTCAGTCGGACAACTCCACAGCGGTGGCATACATCAACCACCAAGGGGGAACACGCAGTCGGCAAGCCTTCCAGGAAGTCCGGCGGATTCTGATGTGGGTGGAAGCCACGGCCTCCACCATATCCGCAGTTCACATCCCGGGCGTAGAAAACTGGGAAGCAGACTTTCTCAGTCGCCAGGGCATGGACGCAGGGGAATGGTCCCTTCACCCGGACGTGTTTCAGGAGATCTGTTGCCGCTGGGGGATGCCGGACGTCGACCTAATGGCGTCCCGGCACAACAACAAGGTCCCAACATTCATGGCACGGTCTCAAGATCACAGAGCTCTGGCGGCAGACGCCTTAGTTCAGGATTGGTCGCAGTTTCAACTTCCTTATGTGTTTCCTCCTCTGGCACTGTTGCCCAGAGTGTTACGCAAGATCAGGTCCGACTGCCGCCACGCCATCCTCGTCGCGCCAGACTGGCCGAGGAGGTCGTGGTACCCGGATCTGTGGCATCTCACGGTGGGCCAACCGTGGGCACTACCAGACCGACCAGACTTGCTGTCTCAAGGGCCGTTTTTCCATCTGAATTCTGCGGCCCTCAACCTGACTGTGTGGCCATTGAGTCCTGGATCCTAGCGTCTTCAGGGTTATCTCAAGAGGTCATTGCCACTATGAGACAGGCTAGGAAACCAACGTCTGCCAAGATCTACCACAGGACGTGGAGGATATTCCTATCTTGGTGCTCTGATCAGGGTGTTTCTCCCTGGCCATTTGCCTTGCCCACTTTTCTTTCCTTCCTTCAATCCGGATTGGAAAAAGGGTTGTCGCTCGGCTCTCTTAAGGGACAAGTCTCAGCGCTCTCTGTGTTTTTTCAGAAGCGCCTAGCCAGACGTCCGCAGGTACGCACGTTCCTGCAGGGGGTTTGTCACATAGTCCCTCCTTACAAGCGGCCGTTAGAACCCTGGGATCTGAACAGGGTGCTGATGGCTCTTCAGAAGCCACCTTTCGAGCCAATGAGGGATATTTCTCTCTCACGCCTTGCGCAGAAAGTGGCCTTCCTAGTAGCAGTCACATCACTTCGGAGAGTGTCTGAGCTGGCAGCGCTGTCATGCAAAGCCCCTTTCCTGGTGTTTCACCAGGACAAGGTGGTTCTGCGTCCGGTACCGGAATTTCTCCCTAAGGTGGTATCCCCCTTTCATCTCAATCAGGATATCTCCTTACCCTCTTTTTGTCCTCATCCAGTTCACCAGTGTGAAAAGGATTTGCACTCGTTAGATCTGGTGAGAGCACTCAGACTCTACATTTCTCGTACGGCGCCTCTGCACCGCTCGGATGCACTCTTTGTCCTTGTCGCTGGCCAGCGTAAAGGGTCACAAGCTTCCAAGTCAACCCTGGCTCGGTGGATCAAGGAACCAATTCTTGAAGCTTACCGATCTTCTGGGCTTCCGGTTCCCTCAGGGCTGAAAGCCCATTCTACCAGAGCTGTGGGTGCGTCCTGGGCTTTGCGGCACCAGGCTACGGCTCAGCAGATGTGTCAGGCGGCTACCTGGTCGAGCCTGCACACTTTCACGAAACACTATCAGGTGCATACCTATGCTTCGGCGGATGCCAGCCTAGGTAGGCAAGTCCTTCAGGCGGCAGTTGCCCACCTGTAGGAAAGGGCCGTTTTACGGCTCTATTACGAGGTATTCTTTTACCCACCCAGGGACTGCTTTTGGACGTCCCAATTGTCTGGGTCTCCCAATGGAGCGACAAAGAAGAAGGGAATTTTGTTTACTTACCGTAAATTCCTTTTCTTCTAGCTCCAATTGGGAGACCCAGCACCCGCCCCTGTTCCCTTCGGGCTGTTGTTTTTTGCGTACACATGTTGTTCATGTTGAATGGTTTCAGTTCTCCGAAGTTCCTTCGGATTGAATTTACTTTAAACCAATTTGTAACTTTTCCTCCTTCTTGCTTTTGCACCAAAACTGAGGAGCCCGTGATGCACGGGGGGTGTATAGGCAGAAGGGGAGGGGCTTTACACTTTTAAGTGTAATACTTTGTGTGGCCTCCGGAGGCAGAAGCTATAACACCCAATTGTCTGGGTCTCCCAATTGGAGCTAGAAGAAAAGGAATTTACGGTAAGTAAACAAAATTCCCTTCTTTTTATACTGCTCCTATTATACCTGATGAAAGCAATTCTGCCTGAAACGCGTTGTATCAATAGGAGCTTATACTCATTAAAGTACAACAAATAATACCAGCAAGTGTCCTTTTTGCGCTGACAATTAGACCGATAGAAATCTTATCCTTACCTACGTCCCGGCTGTAATGAGGAAGGAAGGAGGTGGGTGGGATGTTTAAGTCCCGCTCGTCTCCGCCCCTCCACTTCTATTGGCCGCCTGCCGTGTGACGCTGCACGACCCGCCCCCTTAGGAAGGAGGCAGTTCGCCGGCCAGAGCGACGTCGCAGGGCAGGTAAGTGTGTGTGAAGCTGCCGCAGCGATAATGTTCGCTACGGCAGCTATCACAAGAGATCGCAGCTGCGACGGGGGCGGGGACTATCGCGCTCGGCATCGCTACAATCGGCTAGCGATGTCGTAGTGTGCAAAGTACCCCTAAGGATAAATGGTCATCAATAGCGATCCATGGAACTCTGGTGCTCACTGGTATCCGGCAGGAAATATTGAACTGATCTAACAGAACAGCTCCATTTAATATGTACGGATTATCTCCCATTCAAAAGATGATTTTGGTATAAATGTAATGCCATAAATCTTGAACAGATCTCAGACTGATGTTGACTTGCAGCCTTTTCTATTCAGAATTGCACAGTTTGTACAAATATATATTTATTTCTTATAGTAAAGTAATTCACAAGGATGTAAGCAATGGGTTTGCCTTGGCTGTGGTATACAGGTGTAATGTGTGTGACCTGTGGGCAGGGGTAGAGATTATTCTATTATAATGGGCGGCTATAGATGCTTGCTTGGGTGCTTACAGTACCAATCTGCATTTTTAAAAAAAAAAAAAAATAATAATATAGACTTGGACCTGATGGCAATCAATACAAGGCATAGGGCTTTTCCCATACCATAAAGTGATGGCATGTAGTTAGGATATGCCATTATCTTATGTTTGGTGGGCAGTTTATCCTCAGAACGGGATGAGTGTAAAGGGTGCTTTACACGCTGCGACATCGCTAACGATATATCGTCGGGGGTCACGTCGTTAGTGATGCACATCCGGCGCCGGTAGCGATATCGCAGTGCGTGACACCAAGGAGCAGATCGCAAAATCGTTCAAAAACGGTTATAGTTAACACGTCGCTACCTTTCCTTAATATCTTTGTTGCTGCAGGTACGATGTTGTTCGTCGTTCCTGCGGCAGCGCACAATCGCTATGTGTGACACCGCAGGAACGAGGAATATCTCCTTACCTGCCTCCACCGGCAATGCGGAAGGAAGTAGGTGGGCGGGATGTTATGTCCCACTCATCTCTGCCCCTCCGCTTCTATTGGCGGCCGCTTAGTGACGCAGAACGCACCTCCCCCTTGAAGGAGGGGATTGTTCGGCGGTCACAGCGATGTCGCTGACCAGGTATGTGGGCGTGTGACGCTGCCATAGCGATAATGTTCGATGTCAAGCTAGCGCAGCTTGACATCGCAGCATGTAAAGTACCCTTAAGGCTATGTGCACACACTGCGTATTTGTTTCTCCAGCACCAAAACAGCATGCATTTTGGTGTGGATTTACCGCATTTTTGCCTGCGGGTTTTAACATTGAACACAGGGAAAAATGCTAAAAAAGGAAGTGACATGCTACTTCCTTTTACTTCAAGAGGATTTTGCAGCAAAACCTGTAAGGCTACTTTCACACTTTTTTTTTGCCATCATACACAATCTGGTAGAAAAACTGATGCGTCTGATCTGTCAAAAAAACGGATCTGTCGCATCAGTTTTTTGACAGATCTGTTGTGTTACTGAGCATGCTCAGTAGCAAAAAAACAGAATCTGTCGCTGTAATGTGTTGTATTGTTGCATTACACAGATCCGGCGTGCATAGGCTTTCATTGTAAAACACGCCCGATCTGGCGCAATGCCTAGGTTTTTTTTTTGCCGGGGACGATAAAAAAAAATTGTCTCTCTGCGTTCTTTCCATCCGTCGGACAAGCAATTTTGCTGGCAAAAACAGGATAGAACACACAGCCACGCGGCAAAATCCGGCGCTAATGCAAGTCCATGAGGGGAAAAAAAACTGATACGGCTGCAGCAGATGCCGGATCTGGTTTTTGTGCAAAGCGCCTGATTGTGCCTGATGGAGAAAACCGGATGTGTGGTGTGAAACTAGCCTTAGGGAGGGAAAAAAAAAACTGTGTGCACAGCATTTTGGATTTCTCAGACTTTGCTGGGGGAGAACTGCATGAAGCGTCTGAACAAAAACTGCACCAATTCTGCAGCAAAGAAGGGAATTTTGTTACTTACCGTAAATTCCTTTTCTTCTAGCTCCTATTGGGAGACCCAGACGATTGACGATTGGGTGTATAGCACTGCCTCCGGAGGCCACACAAAGCAATTACACTAAAAAGTGTAAGGCCCCTCCCCTTCTGGCCTATACACCCCCAGTGGGATCACTGGCTCACCAGTTTTAGTGCAAAAGCAAGAAGGAGGAAAGCCAATAACTGGTTTAAACAAATTCACTCCGAAGTAACGTCGGAGAACTGAAAACCGTTCAACATGAACAACATGTGTACCCGAAAAACAACCAAAAATCCCGAAGGACAACAGGGGCGGGTGCTGGGTCTCCCAATAGGAGCTAGAAGAAAAGGAATTACGGTAAGTAACAAAATTCCCTTCTTCTTCGGCGCTCCATTGGGAGACCCAGACGATTGGGACGTCCAAAAGCTGTCCCTGGGTGGGTAAAGAATACCTCATGTTAGAGCTGCAAGACAGCCCTCCCCTATAGGAGGCAACTGCCGCCTGCAGGACTCTTCTACCTAGGCTGGCGTCCGCCGAAGCATAGGGTAATGCACCTGATAATGTTTGGTGAAAGTGTGCAGACTCGACCAGGTAGCTGCCTGGCACACCTGTTGAGCCGTAGCCTGGTGTCGCAATGCCCAGGGACGCACCCACGCTCTGGTAGAATGGGCCTTCAGCCCTGATGGAACCGGAAGCCCAGCAGAACGGTAGGCTTCAAGAATTGGTTCTTTGATCCCATCGAGCTAGGGTGGCCTTAGAAGCCTGCGACCCTTTGCGCTTACCAGCGACAAGGACAAGAGTGCACATCCGAACGGCGCAAGGGCGCCGTGCGGGAATGTAGATCTGAGTGCTCTCACCAGATCCAACAAATGTAAATCCTTCTCATACCGATGAACTGCATGAGGACAAAACGAAGGCAAAGAGATATCCTGATTAAGATGAAAAGAGGATACCACCTTCGGGAGAAACTCCTGAATGGGGCGCAGCACTACCTTGTCCTGGTGGAAGACCAGGAAGGGAGCCTTGGATGATAGCGCTGCCAGCTCAGACACTCTCCGAAGAGATGTGATCGCTACTAGAAAAGCCACTTTCTGTGATAGTCTAGAAAGTGAAACCTCCCTCAGAGGCTCGAAGGGCGGCTTCTGGAGGGCAACTAGTACCCTGTTCAGATCCCATGGATCTAACGGCCGCTTGTACGGGGGTACGATATGGCAAACCCCCTGTAGGAACGTGCGCACCTTAGGAAGGCGTGCCAAACGCCTCTGAAAGAAGACGGATAGCGCCGAGACCTGACCTTTAAGGGAGCCGAGCGACAAACCTTTTTCTAACCCAGATTGCAGGAAAGAAAGAAAGGTAGGCAATGCAAATGGCCAGGGGGACACTCCCTGAGCAGAGCACCAGGATAAGAATATCCTCCACGTTCTGTGGTAGATCTTAGCGGACGTGGGCTTCCTGAAGACGCTAGGATCCAGGACTCAATGGCCACACAGTCAGGTTCAGGGCCGCAGAATTCCGATGGAAAACGGCCCTTGGGACAGTAAGTCTGGTCGGTCTGGTAGTGCCCACGGTTGGCCGACCGTGAGCTGCCACAGATCCGGATACCACGCCCTCCTCGGCCAGTGTGGGGCGACGAGTATGACGCGGCTGCAATCGGATCTGATCTTGCGTAGCACTCTGGGCAAGAGTGCCAGAGGTGGAAACACATAAGGGAGCCGGAACTGCGACCAATCTTGCACAAGGGCGTCTGCCGCCAGCGCTCTTTGATCGCGAGACCGTGCCATGAAGGTTGGGACCTTGTTGTTGTGCCGGGACGCCATGAGGTCGACGTCCGGCCTTCCCCATCGGCGACAGATTTCCTGAAACACGTCTGGGTGAAGGGACCATTCCCCTGCGTCCATGCCCTGGCGACTGAGGAAGTCTGCTTCCCAGTTTTCTACGCCGGGGATGTGAACTGCGGATATGGTGGAGGCCATGGCTTCCACCCACATCAGAATCCGCCGGACTTCCTGGAAGGCTTGCCGACTGCGTGTCCCCCCTTGGTGGTTGATGTATGCCACCGCTGTGGAGTTGTCCGACTGAATTCGGATCTGCCTTCCTTCCAGCCACTGCTGGAAGGCTAGTAGGGCAAGATACACTGCTCTGATTTCCAGAACATTGATCTGAAGGGTGGACTCCTGCTGAGTCCACGTACCCTGAGCCCTGTGGTGGAGAAAAACTGCTCCCCACCCTGACAGACTCGCGTCTGTCGTGACCACCGCCCAAGACGGTGGTAGGAAGGATCTTCCCTGTGATAATGAGGTGGGAAGAAGCCACCACTGCAGAGAGTCCTTGGCCGTCTGGGAAAGGGAGACTTTCCTGTCCAGGGATTTTGACTTCCCGTCCCATTGGCGGAGAATGTCCCATTGAAGTGGGCGCAGATGAAACTGCGCAAACGGAACCGCCTCCATTGCCGCCACCATCTTCCCGAGGAAGTGCATGAGGCGTCTTAAGGAGTGCGACTGACTTTGAAGGAGAGCCTGCACCCCAGTCTGTAGAGACCGCTGCTTGTCCAGCGGAAGCTTCACTATCGCTGAGAGAGTATGAAACTCCATGCCAAGATACGTTAGTGATTGGGTCGGTGACAGATTTGACTTTGAGAAGTTGATGATCCACCCGAACGTCTGGAGAGTCTCCAGTGCAACATTCAGGCTGAGTTGGCATGCCTCTTGAGAGGGTGCCTTGACCAGTAGATCGTCCAAGTAAGGGATCACAGAGTGTCCCTGAGAGTGCAAGACTGCTACCACTGCCGCCATGATCTTGGTGAACACCCGTGGGGCTGTCGCCAGACCAAATGGCAGAGCTACGAACTGAAGATGGTCGTCTCCTATCACGAAGCGTAGAAAGCGTTGGTGCTCTGTAGCAATCGGCACGTGGAGATAAGCATCCTTGATGTCTATTGATGCTAGGAAATCTCCTTGAGACATTGAGGCAATGACTGAGCGGAGGGATTCCATCCGGAACCGCCTGGCGTTCACATGCTTGTTGAGCAGTTTTAGGTCCAGAACAGGACGGAATGAGCCGTCCTTTTTTGGCACCACAAAGAGATTGGAGTAAAAACCTTGACCTCGTTCCTGAAGAGGAACAGGGACCACCACTCCTTCTGCTCTTAGAGAATTCACCGCCTGCAGAAGGGCATCTGCTCGGTCGGGATGTGGGGAAGTTCTGAAGAACCGAGGCGGAGGACGAGAACTGAACTCTATCCTGTACCCGTGAGACAAAATGTCTGTTACCCACCGGTCTTTGACCTGTGGCAGCCAAATGTCGCAAAAGCGGGAGAGCCTGCCACCGACCGAGGATGCGGAGGGAGGCGGCCGAAAGTCATGAGGCAGCCGCCTTGGAAGCGGTACCTCCGGTTGCTTTCTTGGGGCGTGAGTGAGCCCGCCAGGAATCAGAGCTCCTTTGCTCTTTCTGAGTCCCTTTGGGCGAGGAGAATTGGGGCTTGCCCGAGCCTCGAAAGGACCGAAACTTTGACTGCCACTTCCTCTGTGGAGGTTTGCTTGATCTGGGCTGGGGTAAGGAGGAGTCCTTACCTTTGGACTGTTTAATGATTTCCGCCAATTGCTCACCAAACAGTCTGTCTCCAGATAATGGCAAGCTGGTTAAACATTTTTTAGAAGCAGAATCTGCTTTCCATTCCTTTAACCACAAGGCTCTGCGCAAAACTACAGAGTTGGCGGATGCCATTGAGGTACGGCTCGTAGAGTCCAGTACCGCATTGATAGCGTAGGTCGCAAACGCAGACATTTGCGTAGTTAGGGACGCCACTTGCGGCACTGCTGGACGTATGAGAGAGTCCACCTGTGCCAGACCAGCTGAAATAGCTTGGAGCGCCCACACGGCCGCGAATGCTGGAGCAAACGACGCGCCAATAGCTTCATAGACAGATTTCAACCAAAGGTCCATCTGTCTGTCATTGGCATCTTTAAGTGAAGCCCCATCCTCCACTGCAACTATGGATCTAGCTGCAAGTCTGGATATTGGAGGGTCCACTTTTGGACACTGGGTCCAGCGTTTGACCACGTCAGGGGGAAAAGGATAACGTGTATCCTTAAGGCGTTTAGAAAAAAACGCTTGCCCGGATAAGTATTGTGTTTCTGGATGGATTCTCTGAAGTCAGAGTGGTCCAGAAAAGTACTCAATTTACGCTTGGGATACAGGAAATGGAATTTCTCCTGCTGTGCAGCTGCCTCCTCTGCAGAAGGGGCTGGGGGAGAAATATCCAACAGCCTATTGATGGCCGCTATAAGGTCATTTACCATGGCGTCACCATCTGGCGTATCCAAATTGAGTGCGGCGTCAGGACAAGACTCCTGATCACCCACCTCTGAGCCATCATATAGAGACCCTTCTCGCTGAGACCCTGATCCGCGTGATGACGTGGAGGGTCTCTCCCAGCGAGCTCGCTTAGGCGGCATGGGACTGTCATCGGAGTCAGAGCCCTCAGCCTGTGATGCCTGGGACCCCCTTGAATTACGGATTAATTCCAGCTGAGGGGGGCCGGGGAACATAGACACAGCGGTGTCCATGGTCTGAGCAACTGGCCTGGACTGCAAGGTCTCCAGGATTTTTGTCATAGTCACAGACATTTTATCAGCAAAGACTGCAAATTCTGTCCCCGTCACCGGGGTAGGGTTCACAGGCGTCTCTGCCTGGGCTACCACCACAATAGGTTCTGGCTGACGAAGTGCCACTGGGACTGAACATTGCACACAATGAGAGTCGTTGGAGCCTGCTGGTAGATTAGCCCCACATGCTGTACAAGCAGTGTATACAGCCCGTGCCTTGGCACCCTTGCGTTTTGCGGATGACATGCTGTTGTCTCCTCAAAGCAATATAGGGTGTACAGCCAAGAAGCGACCTTACAGGGCAGTCACAAATATAACACTGTGGCACTAGTGGGGCCGCACGTATGTGCTGCTTACCGCCCGCTTAGCGCGGGTGTGTGGTCGCCAGAAACCCCTAGCCTGAGTCCCTCAGAGCCTGCGTCCGTTCTCCAGCCAGACTGCATGTGTATAATGGCTGCCGGCGTCCTGGGGAGCTGCAAGCCTGGGGGCGGGCCTAGGGCGTGCACAGAGAAAAAGCGCGAAGCCTGTGTCCTACTGTGCTCAGTGAGAGGGCTGGAGCATGTAAATCGTGCTCCAGCCCTCGGCGCTGCCGATTGAACAACGTCTCTCCCCTACCCTGATTGACAGGGTGGGGGGCGTTAACGAAGCGGAGCTAGGCCGCAGTAAACCGGGGACTAAAGTTAGAAGCGCCGCCGCCGTAAAAGCGCGGTCGGCGCGTCCCCGGCGCACTACAAGTCGCAGCTGCGCCGCCGCTCCAGGGGCGGTCGGCGCGGCGATCCACACACATAAAGTCCCCCAGTAATCTGCGGGGACTATAAGCCCAGCGCACAGCGCTACAGTCCCCGGCGCACTAGCACACCCAGCAAGCCTGGGGTGTGCGTGGCCTGCCATACGGGGACACAGAGTACCTGAAAGTTGCAGGGCCTTGTCCCTGAACGGCACTCCCGCTCCACATCCAGCAGGTTCTATGGGTCTGTGGATGGAGCCCGGCCTCAGGGCTTGGTGGCCGGTAAGATCCCACTTCCTCAGAGCCCCTCAGGGGGATGGGGAAGGAAAACAGCATGTGGGCTCCAGCCTCCGTACCCGCAATGGGTACCTCAACCTTACAAACCACAAGTGGGGTAAGAAGGGAGCATGCTGGGGGCCCCATATGGGCCCTCTTTTCTTCCATCCGATATAGTCAGCAGCTACTGCTGACTAAACAGTGGAGCTATGCGTGGATGTCTGACCTCCTTCGCACAAAGCAGAAAACTGGTGAGCCAGTGATCCCACTGGGGGTGTATAGCCAGAAGGGGAGGGGCCTTACACTTTTTAGTGTAATTGCTTTGTGTGGCCTCCGGAGGCAGTGCTATACACCCAATCGTCAATCGTCTGGGTCTCCCAATGGAGCGCCGAAGAAAAATGCAGTGTGCGCACAAAGCCTTACAGAGCTGCAATGTTCTATTCCCAGATAACTTTTTACATAGCAGCCTGCACCGTATTGTGCAAAAGAAAGGAAAACCCAAGGTGGTAAACAAACATTATATCCCTTCGCAAGAGTGGAAGTGATCCTCCCTCTTCGCCAGTCCTGGCAATATGTCATCCGCTAAAGATAAGTGCTCCAAAACATGCCTATAAACATTTAACTTCCATAAACTGATGGCACAAGCTCTGTTTCTTCTCTATGGCTGACAGCGTATGACCTGGAATAGCCCTGGATCCTGACACTGCAACTTGCTTGAACTGTTTTTCAAATTTATTTATTTATTTTTTTTTTTATTATTTTTTATTTTTATTTTTCTTCCAGATACGAGAAGAGACTCTTCTAACATCGTCCGTCCCCACCGTCCACAGCACTGAATGTAGCCTCTGCCTGCATTGCATGTCGTCAGCGTGGAGAGTCGCACGCCAGCAGCTGCCTTGTTCCCATTCTCCCGTCTCCACAACAAAGGATTCTGGATAGTTGGGAAATACTGTTCATTGTTCTCCTCACTGCCTCTGGAGATTTTGCAATAAAAAATGAAAATCTTCTGCGTTTCACTATTGAACCTGCAGTGAGATTTAGTCTGTGCTAAAACACAGCATTTGGGGTAAAAAAAGACTCAATGATGATAATGAAAGCTCTTTAAATCTTATTGATCAATCCCTATAAATGATCTGCAAGGAGCGTCCTCTGCGGAGTATCCAGATGTAAAGTCAGGTGTGATCTAATCTGATACTGGGATCAAGGCGGCTGCGGTGACTCGTCGCTCACTGGTCAGAAAGTTAAATGTGGCACAAGCATTGGCCTGGTAAAGAAAAAATAACAGGCATGTAAATGGTAGAAGAGCAATATAAGCAGAAAGGTGGGCTGCAGCTCACAACACATTCACATTGTACAGTAGTGCACATCTTTCCATGAAGTCATTTCCATGTAGTTAAGTGGCCCAAGCTAGTACAAGCCAATATTTAGCAGAAAAGCATATTCAAAGAATAATATTTATTCACTTATAGAGTGACATTAATTTAAAAACAGCGCTTTACATGCATCATCACTGTCCCCATTGGGGCTCACAATCTAAGGTCCCTTATCTGTATGTTTTTGGAGTACGGGAGGAAACTGGAGAACCCGGAGGAAACCCACGCAAACACGGGGAGAACATAAAACTCCTTGCAGATGGTGTCCTTGATGAGATTTGAACCCAGGACCCCAGAGCTGCAAGACTGCAGTGCTAACCACTGAGCCACCACAAGACTGCAGTGCTAACCACTGAGCCACCGCACACTGCGGATGGATCCAATAATGTCTGAAAACGTCAGCGATTGTGTGAAGTCTGCCTGTTCACATGTTGTGGCAACGACTATCAAATCAAACACTGCCTTCTGCCGCAATGTTATCACATAGCCTGAGGTCAAGACAAGCGCTGACGTTTGTGTACATGTGACTGTCACAGTGTGCTCCTCTGCATAGTTGACGGGTGCAGGATCTGCCTACGGTTCCCAAGCATTAGGCTGTTTTGTGTACGGGGCCAGATTAGTGAATGGAGCAAATCCCTGCACCCTCCTCACACTCCTGGTCCATGTGGAAAGTCATTATAAAGCACTGATCTACATTGCTTTGGGTGGGGTCTGTTCTCCACCTATATGGTACTTAGGTTAAATTTACAAGAACGTATTTTCAGCCCAAGGGAAAAACAAAAAGGCAGCCATCTCCCCTCCAGCAAAGTGATGTTCGTGCCTCGGGGTACAAAATCCTCCCTGTCCAGGTTAAAGGGAACCTGTTAGCAGAAATTTCGCCCAAAACCTAAAAGATTCCCCCTCTGCAGCTGCTGGGCTGCATTCTAGAAAGGTCCCTGTTATTATTGTGCCCCATGTGAGACCAAAATAAAGGCTTTATAAAGTGGTACCTTTTTGTATTCAGATAGTGTAAATGTGACACAGGGGTGGGCTGTCTGGCGTCCGTTATTCTGCCCCCCTGGTCCTGTATGCCGCCCCCATCGCTCCTTTCCATAGCTGATGCACCGCCCACTGCTCCAGCCATCCCCGCGCATGCCCAGTGCCAGTCTCACGGGACTGAGCAGTGTGACCGCTGGTGACGTGTGCGCAGGCAAGTGATTATGGGCGGAGCTGTGATTGTTATCAGCAAGTACCCGCCTATAATCTCGTGAGCGCGCAAACCTCACCAGCGGTCAGACAGACTGTGCTCAGGGTAGTGCTAGACTGTATGGGCTGCTTCCAGGGATGACGTCCCTTTTGTCACGTGATAGGGGGCGTGTTCAAAATACTATCACGTGACAAAAGGGACGTCATCCCTGGAAGCAGCCCATACAGTCTAGCATCTACCCTGAGCACAGTGTGTCTGACCGCTGGTGAGGTTTGCGCGCTCACGAGATTATGGGCGGGTACTTGCTGATAACAATCACAGCCCCGCCCATAATCACTTGCCTGCGCACACGTCACCAGCGGTCACACTGCTCAGTCCCGTGAGACTGGCACTGGGCATGCGCGGGGATGGCTGGAGCAGTGGGCGGTGCATCAGCTATGGAAAGGAGCGATGGGGGCGGCATACAGGACCAGGGGAGAGAATAACGGACACCAGAAAGCCCGCCCCGTGTCACATTTACACTATCTGAATACAAAAAGGTACCACTTTATAAAGCCTTTATTTTGGTCTCACAGGGGGCACAATAATAACGGACCTTTCTAGAATGCAGCCCAGGAGCTGCAGAGGGGGAATCTTTTAGCTTTTGGGCGAAATTTCTGGTGACAGGTTCCCTTTAATACAAAAATCCCTAAATATTTCAAATGAAGATAAAAATATTCAAAAGCTAATGTAATATTAACTTCATAGTCCAAAAAAGTATTAAAACGAATGTTTCTATCTTCTTTGAACTGAAATATTTTGGTATTTTTTATCCCAATACCCTCATTACCTCTTAATGAGTCATGTTGGAAGAGTAGAGGGATGATCGGCACTGTATGAATAGGATCTTATTAGCCCTAACTCTTTAGGGTATGTTCACACAGAGCGATAGAGTAGCTGCAGCAGAACATGCCCAGCTGCGGATGTGACAGTAAGCTTCACAATTCAATATAAGGGGTGAAATGGATCTGTCGGCACAAAATGTCTGTTCAAACCAAGTACAAGCGCTCGGCGCATCATGGCGGCTAATCATTTTAAATACACCTTTAATAATATTTATTCATTTATATAGCGCTATTAATTCCAAAGCACTTTACATACATTGGCAACACTGTCCCCATTGGGGCTCACAATCTAAATTCCCTATCAGTATGTTTTTTGGAGTGTGGGAGGAAACTGGAGTACCCGGAGGAAACCCACGCAAACACGGGGAGAACATACAAGCTCCTTGCAGATGGTGTCCTTAGTGGGACTAGAACCCAGGACCCCAGCGCTGCAAGGCTGCAGTGCTAACCACTGAGCCACCGTGCCATCTTTCCATCCATCTCCCCCTTTCTCTGGCTCCATGAAGCCAGAGCTGTCAAAGACCATAAGAAGGTGGGGATTGAGGGAAAACAAGCAGAAGTAAAAGGTGTATTTAAATGTTTGACTGTGCCACGATGCACCAAGTGCCTGTACTTGATTTGATCAGTCATTCTGTGCTAAGAAGAAGCCCTTTAAATGCTCTAGCAATGTCCAATATACATTTAGAATTTTCTAAGTCTAAACATTGCATATTTGTTGTAAAGACTTTACCATTTTTCATTGCGAAAGGAGAAATATATGCGGTTGCACAGCTACGCTCCTGGGGGCGTCGTGTCAACCCAGAAAAACCCGGCCCCAAACACTGGGCGACTGAGGTCCTCCCTCTTGACTGTCCTCTCTTGAAATCAAAACAATACTTCCTTCCTAGGCTGGCACAGTGTGCTAAAGAAACAGACAGGTATACACCCCGGGTCATTGCACATGCCCAAGAACACATAAGAAATGCGAGCGCATTCTCAGGTGTTTGGGATCCCTTTAAACAAGCCACAAGTGGCATATTTCAGATCTGTACAACAGATAATTATTCAAAACAGTCACAAGTTGAAAAGTGGACAATGGAACTTTCCTTGTTGCTACATGGACATATCCCTACAGGAGTATTGCAGTGGGGACACTCATTTTTCCTAGGGTACATTAAGTACAAAATTAGAAAATTAAAAGAAACCTGTCAGGTACAATATGCACCCAGAACCACGAGTAGTTCTGGGTGCATATTGCCAACTCCTGCCTAAGTGTACCGTCACACTTTAGCGACGCCCCAGCGATCCCACCAGCGATCTGACCTGGTCAGGTTCGCTAGTGCGTCGCTACATGGTCGCTGGTGAGCTGTCAATCAGGCAGATCTCACCAGTGACCAGCCCCCACGCGTGGAAGCGATGCTGCACTTGGTAACTAAGGTAAATCTCGGGTAACTAAGCGCTTGGTTACCCGATATTTACCTTGGTTACCAGCGCACACCGCTTAGCGCTGGCTCCCTGCACTACTAGCCAGAGTACACATCGGGTTAATAAGCAAACCGCTTTGTTTACCCGATGTGTACTCCGGCTACTTGAGCAGGGAGCCGGCGCTGACAGCATGAGAGCGGCGGACGCTAGTAACCAAGGTAAATATCGGGTAACCAAGTAAAGGGCTTCGCTTGGTTACCCGATATTTACCTTGGTTACAGCTTACCGCAGGCTGCCAGACGCCGGCTCCCTGCACATTCAGATTGTTGCTCTCTCACTGTCACACACAGCGATGTGTGCTTCACAGTGGGAGAACAACGTCCAAAAAATGAACCAGCACTGTGTGTAACGAGCAGCGATCTCACAGCAGGGGCCAGATCGCTGCTCAGTGTCACACACAGCACGATTGCTAATGAGGTCACTGCTGCGTCACAAAAATCGTGACTCAGCAGCGATCTCGCTGTGTAAGAAGTACCCCTAACCGTCCCTGTATACACTAGCATAGATAAAGAGATCTTTAGAAATACTTTTTCTAAATATCTTCTATCTTATTCTAATGAACGCAGGAACTAGTCCCAAGGACGTTATATCCCCCGACTAGTCTGCCCTCTTAGCATGTTAGCACACCCACAGGAGTGTACCTTACATGCTATTCAATTCAGCATCACCAGCGGTGACCGCACTTCTGAATGCCAGAGACTTCTGGTCATGCGCAGTATGAAGCCAGGGCTATGCGTCCCGGCTTCAGAAAGGTCTCCTTGCGTGTGACTGGAAGTCCCTGGCATTCAGAAGCGCAGTCACCGCTGGTGATGAGGAATTATATAGCATGTAAGGTACACTCCTGTGGGTGTGCAAACATGCTAAGAGGGCAGACTATTTGGGGGATATAACGCACTTGGGACTAGTCTCTAGGGCGGACTATTTGGGGGATTTAACGCACTTGGGACTAGTTTCTAGGGCGGACTATTTGGGGGATATAACGCCCTTGGGACTAGTCTCTAGGGCGGACTATTTGGGGGATTTAACGCACTTGGGACTAGTTTCTAGGGCGGACTATTTGGGGGATTTAACGCACTTGGGACTAGTTTCTAGGGCGGACTATTTGGGGGATTTAACGCACTTGGGACTAGTTTCTAGGGCGGACTATTTGGGGGATATAACGCCCTTGGGACTAGTCTCTAGGGCGGACTATTTGGGGGATTTAACGCACTTGGAACTAGTTTCTAGGGCGGACTATTTGGGGGATATAACGCCCTTGGGACTAGTTTCTAGGGCGGACTATTTGGGGGATTTAACGCACTTGGGACTAGTTTCTAGGGCGGACTATTTGGGGGATATAACGCCCTTAGGACTAGTCCCCTCACCCTTTAGCATAAGATAGAGATCTTTAGAAAAAGTGTTTCTAAAGATCTTTTATCTATGCTACTAGATTCTGGGACATTTAGACAGGGATTAGCAATATACACTCAGAACTGCTCGTGGTCCTGGGTGCATATTGCGCCTGACAGGTTCCCTTTAAAAAGGAGCCAAGTTGCAATACCAGATAGAACTCCAGGTCAGGGGTGGCGCTGTTTCTCCAATCCTGGACAACCCCATAATTATCCCCATGCTCTTGTTACTCACCGTGTCTTGAACTTCTACGGCCACTCCTTTCTGTCTCATAAATCTGGCGATGGCGGGATCTAATCTTTGCACACGGTCTCCTGTGCCCAGCACTAGGATTTCTACCACAAAGGATGAAAAGAGTTGGACATCAAAGTATACATAAAAGGTTGACTAGAAAAGTGAAGTTCCTTTAATCCAGCATTGACAGGCAGCTTACACTATTCAGGATTATGAAACGGTCACTGACGAAGTGTATTCCCCGTCAGTGTTTACACAGATTTCAGAGAGTCCAGATTTTTTTTGGCTTTACTGACAGGAACTAAAGGGTGCTTTACACGCTGAGATATCGCTACCGATATATCGTCGAGGTCACGTCATTAGTGACGCACATCCGGCGCCGGTAGCGACATCGCAGCGTGTGACACCAATGAGCGATGATCAACGAGCGCAAAATCGTTCAAAAATGGTGATTGTTGAAACGTCGCTCCTTTCCTTAATATTGCTGCTGCAGGTACGATGTTGTTTGTCGCTCCTGCGGCAGCACACATCGCTGTGTGTGACACCGCAAGAGCGACGAAAATCTCCTTACCTGCGTCCACCGGCAATGCGGAAGGAAGGAGGTGGGCGGGATGTTACGTCCCGCTCATCTCCGCCCCTCCGCTTCTATTAGACGGCCATTTTGTGACGCCGCAGTGATGTCGCTATGACGCCGAACGCACCTCCCCCTCGAAGGAGGGATTGTTCGGCGGTCACAGCGACGTCGCTGCCAGGTATGTTCGTGTGACGCTGCCGTAGTGATAATGTTCGTTACGGCAGCGAGCACCAAATGTCGGACGAACGACGGGGGCGGGTGCTATCGCGCTCGACATCGCTAGCTATGTCGCAGCGTGTAAAGCACCCTTTAGTGTAGAAAACGTTAAATTCTGGACTATTGGATGCCGGATAAAAGAAATGTTACTGCAGATGCCAATGTATGTAAAGCGCTGTGGAATTAATAGCGCTATATAAATGAATAAAATTATTATTAATTATTATTATTTATACACAGAGTAGATGGAAGGTGTGTGTCAAGGTGAGAGAGTTTGTATGGGATTAAAGGGAACCTGTCATCAGATTTTTACCTATTAAACTAAAGGAATCCCCTTCTGCGGCTCCTGGGCTGCATCCTATGAAGGTGCACCTTGGCCCTGACTCCCCTTCCAGACCCCAAAAATAACTTTATAACACTTGGCCCTTAGGTATGCTAATTACCTTGGTTGGCCAGATGGGCGGGCTCATTTTCTGCTCCTGCCCCCCCCTCCTGCCGCCTCCTTCCTTGATTGACGGATGACGCCCTCTGTCATCCTCCTGGTTGCATTTTTAAATTTTGCGCCTGTGCAGTTAGGTCTGCTCGCGCAGGAGCAGTTGGCTCTGCCATATCGCGGGCAGAGCAGCCCTAGCTCGCGACGGTGAGCTAAATGCACAGGCGCGGAATTATGGGCGGGTACGAGCATGGCGCTGGTGAGGTCATGCACAGCGCTGACCTCACCAGCGTCATGCTTGTACCTGCCCATAATCTCGCGCCTGCGCATTTAGCTCACCGGCGCGAGCAAAGACAGCTGTTTTCTGCTCTGCCCGTGATACGGCAGAGCGAACTGCGCCTGCGCGAGCGGATATGACTGCACAGGCGCGAGATTTGAAAATGCGACGAGGAGGATGAAGGAGGACGTCGATCAGCGGCAGGAGGGGGGACAGGAGGAGAAAATTAGCCCGCCCATCTGTCGAACCAAGGTAATTAGCATACCTAAGGGCCAAGTTTTATAAAGTTATTTTTGGGGTCTGGAAGGGGAGTCCGGGAACAAGATGAACCTTCATAGAATGCAGCCCAGGAGCCGCAGAAGGGGATGCTTTTAGTTTAATAGGTAAAAATCTGATGACAGGTTCCCTTTAAGAAAAGAGTATAATTAGCATATACATGAATGGAGCCGAGCTGCAATACATTGTGGAGCCCATGCAGTGGCGCTGTTCAAAATACCAACCGCCCTCACCTATTTTGGGAACCAGGAGATGAAACAAGGATAAGCTCTCCACCGAGATGTCCTTATAGGAAGCCACCTAGACACAGAACAGATTGAGACCATCAACCACAGAATATTGATTCTATTCTGATTTATTTTTTTAATATGAAAAAAGGAAAAACAAAAAAAAAACAAAAAAAACAAACACTAACTTTCTTACGCCTTATATTAAAATTATAAAGTTCTGGAGCAGCCATCTTGACAGCTTCTTTCTGTTATCAGCATTCAGACTTGCTTTATGGCAACCACATGACCACAGACAGCAATAGTGAACGGTGGATGGTGTGTTATTGGGTGTTATCAGTCATTGTACAGGAGGAGAAGGAGGTGAGCTGTGACATCACCTATTGTGAATGGTAGACTCCAAATACATACTGATATGAAATTTAGATTGAGCCCAGAGGGGAACAGTGTTGTTTATGTATATAAAGCTCTGTGGAATTAATGGCACTATATAAGTGAATATTATCCTGTGTTATCTACTGTATATGGAGGTGTTCTCAGTCATTGTACAGGAGGAGGTGAGCTGTGACATCACCTATTGTGAATGGTAGATCCTGTGTTATCTACTGTATATGGAGGTGTTCTCAGTCATTGTACAGGAGGAGGTGAGCTGTAACAGCACCTATTGTAAAAGGTGGATCCTTCGTTATCTACTGTATATAGAAATGTTCTGTCATTGTACAGGAGGAGGTGAGCTGTGACATCACTTATTGTGAATGGTGGATTCTGTGTTATTAGTCATTGTACACGAGAAGGAGGAGGTGAGCTGTAACAGCACCTATTGTAAAAGGTGGATCCTTCGTTATCTACTATATATAGAAATGTTATCAGGAGGAGGTGAGCTGTGACATCACCTATTGTGAATGGTGGCTTCTGTGTTATCTACTGTATATAGAAGAGTCACCGTGCTTCCCCCCAAAATAAGATAGGGTATTATATTATTTCTTGCTCTGAAAGATGGGAGAATACTTTTTGTCTCTCTAAAGCACCTGTCTGCTTGCTGAATTTTTGTTATGGTGAACGAAAAATGGTAAACAGAGTACAGCAGGCAAGATACAGTAGATTCTTCATCAAAGAAAGCAGACCCCCACCCCAAAAAAAAAAAAAAAAAAAAAAAAGAATCACACTCACCAGACGCCCTTAGACCCAAAACAATTGTTGGCAAAATGGTGATAGTGGATGGGCTCTCACATACAGACCAGCATCAATCACAGCCAGAGCCCCTGCCATTCCACTGAAGTGTAGCAGTTGGCTCCCCCTGGTGACCAGGAGTAGCCACATCTCTTTGGCTTGGGAGTAGAGTGCTGCCAGCGGTATTACCAGATCTGTGCTAGAGAGATCGGCACTAGCCAACCATTATTGTGGGGTCATTTGAATGTGATTCTTCTAGGGGTGTCTGCTTTCCTTGATGAAGGGTCTACTGTATCTGTTCTGCTGTATTCTAATTGCATGTATGCTGTAACTAGGGCTTATTTTTGAAGCAAATTTTAAAAATCCTGAAAATTTATGCTGGGCTTATTTTCAGGGAAACAATCATTATAAACCTGTATGTGATGATAATGAGACTGCTGAAAACTGATCAATACCGGACAAAGTGTCAGCCCAATAAGGCCGACACAAAATTGAGTCACACTTCATGTACACATGGTAACATCACTCACGTTCCACTGCAGGATGCTCTTGGGCAGGACAGCGCAGGGCCCCACAACTCGGTCTCCATTGATGATGAAGCCTAGGGAGCTGTAACTCTCAATGAACATCATCTCTGCGGAGTCTCTCTCGATACGCGTCATAGTGGTCTTCTCATAGAGTTCGTCTCCAGTTGGTGATAGGCGGTGGGATCTACTCTGTTGCCTACGAAAAAATATTTTTAATCCATTGGCACTTATTTACAGTGCTGGCCAAAAGTATTGGCACCCCTGCAATTCTGTCAGATAATACTCAGTTTCTTCTTGAAAATGATTGCAATCCCAAACTCTTTGGTATTATCTTCATTTAATTTGTCTTCAATGAAAAAAAATAAAAAAAATTGTCAAAGTCAAATTGGATATAATTCCACACCAAACATAAAAAGCGGTGGACAAAAGTATTGGCACTGTTTGAAAAATCATGTGATGCTTCTCTAATTTGTGTAATAACAGCGCCTGTAACTTACCTGTGGCACCTAACAGGTGTTGGCAATAACTAAGTCACACTTGCAGCAGGTGACATGGATTAAAGTTGACTCAACCTCTGTCCTGTGTCTTTGTGTGCACCACATTGAGCATGGAGAAAAGAAAGAAGACCAAAGAACTGTCTGAGGACTTGAGAATCCAAATTGTGGGGAAGCATGAGCAATCTCAAGGCTACAAGTCCATCTCCAAAGACCTGAAAGTTCCTGTGTCTACGGTGCGCAGTGTCATCAAGAAGTGTAAAGCCCATGGCACTGTGGATAACCTCCCTAGATGTGGAAGGAAAAGAAAAATTGACGAGAGATTTCAACGCAAGATTGTGCGGATGGTGGATAAAGAACCTCGACTAATATCCAACCAATTTCAAGCTGCCCTACAGTCCGAGGGTACAACAGTGTTAACCCGTACTATCAGTCGGCGTCTGAATGAAAAGGGACTGTATGGTAGGATACCCAGGAAGACCCCACTTCTTACCCCGAGACATAAAAAAGCCAGGCTGGAGTTTGCCAAAACGTACCTGAGAAAGCTTAAAATGTTTTGGAAGAATGTTCTCTGGTCAGATGAGACAAAAGTAGAGCTTTTTGGGAAAAGCCATCAACAGAGTTTACAGGGAAAAAAAAAGACATTCAAAGAAAAGAACACGGTCCCTACAGTCAAACATGGCGGAGGTTCCCTGTTTTGGGGTTGCTTTGCTGCCTCTGGCACTGGACTGCTTGACCGTGTGCATGGCATTATGAAGTCTGAAGACTACCAACAAATTTTGCAGCATAATGTAAGGCCCAGTGTGAGAAAGCTGGGTCTCCCTCAGAGCTCATGGGTCTTCAAGCAGGACAATGACCCAAAACACACTTCAAAAAGCACTAGAAAATGGTTTGAGAGAAAGCACTGGAGACTACTAAAGTGGCCAGCAATGAGTCCAGACCTGAACCCCATAGAACACCTGTGGAGAGATCTCAAAATGGCAGTTTGGAGAAGGCACCTTCAAATCTCAGGGACCTGGAGCAGTTTGCCAAAGAAGAATGGTCTAAAATTCCAGAAGAGCATTGTAAGAAACTCATTGATGGTTACCGGAAGCGGTTGTTCACAGTTATTTTGGCTAAAGGTTGTGCAACCAAGTATTAGGCTAAGGGTGCTAATACTTTTGTCTGGCCCATTTTTGGAGTTTTGTGTGAAATGATCAATAATTTGATTTTAATTTCATTCTCTTTTGTGTTTTTTTTCATTGCAAGCAAAATAAATGAAGATAATACCAAAGAATTTGTGATTGCAATCATTCTCAGGAAGAAACTGAGTATTATCTGACAGAATTGCAGGGGTGCCAATACTTTTGGCCAGCACTGTATGTTAGTGTGGGGGACGGATGGGGTGACAGAGGGGGGCATCTCCCATATCAGCAGCTGCAGATGAGTTTTGGATCGTTGTTAAGGACAGCAGAGATGAAGCCCAGCGTGTGTGACCCTCATACAAGTAGTTTGCTGTAACATGAAGGACAGCACAGGCCTTACCATGCGTGCGCAGCAATGGCCGGCCCACACTTCACCAACCGCGGAGCCGTCTGCCGCAGCAGAGGAAGACCTAACGAAACTAACGGTGCCATGGAGTCAACTGGACACAACCCTGGAAAAATAGAATCACAAAAGCATACAATTACCACTGGTGACCACTGGATCCCTCCATGTCACGGGCAGCAACGAGAAGCTGTAGTAGATTTACAGCCCCCCCTACGAATAAAAAGAAACAGCGCCACTCTTGTGCATTGGTCGAGTCTGGTTCTGCAGCTCATTGTGAATAGAGAGGGCAAGCTAAACTGTAATACCAGACAATCTGGAGAGGTGCTGCTTCTGGGACCCTCATTACTAGTCCTGGACTACCCCTGTGATACTATGTGGTGCATCAGGTGCCGACGCATGGACCGAGATCCGGAGACGGCTGCGTTGTACGCCCGACATCTGTAACCAGAGCGTCAATCACTCCAGCTTAACCCCTTAAATGCTACTGTCAAGGTATCCATATGTATAAAGATCCTGGGGGCGCACCACCCCATAACTGCAGAGTGTTGATGGGTTGTCATAGCAATGGGGGCTGCTGAGGCCTCCAGGTTCTTATATCCTCATGCTTTGTGGTCCAGCAGGTGGAATGTGCTGAGGAAACCCCCGACCCATGAGACCCTGAGAAGGTGCCGCACAGAAACGCAGCATCATTACATGCACATACCCCAATGACCAAACATTGCAAAACTATTCAACCCCTGACCGAATAATAGGCACCTACAGCAGCTCATAGTAAGTGTGTGTGTATTTGATCAGCTACATCCCATAATGACATGGTTCAGCTTCTCACAAGTCGCAGAGCTGACAATCTAATGGGAAATGTTAAGTGACCGCCCTGTGGAGAGTCACCCATACTGCAGAATGCACGCACCTCAGAGGAGAGAGCAGAGGAAACTTGTCTGATGGGAGTTGTTGTCCTCTTACCTAGAGGAACATGACCAGAATCCGGCACACTGAGTGTCCTTGTACACACAACATGGCCGCCAAGACAGGACACTGACCATAGAGAGGAGCAGTGAGACGCTCCCTGTTGCCACCCTGTGGTGAGACTAGGACAGGCAGTGCTGAAGACATCCCAACGCTCATTACTGCCACCATGAGGTTAGAAATAGAATAAGTGACGCTGAATACGTGCTGCTGCTCACTACTGCCACACTGTGGTTATATGTAAAACAAGCCGTAAGGAAGACCTCCGGGCTCTCACTGCTGCCACCCTGTGGTGAGATGTACATGTTTTGCTGAAGACGACCTGTCGCTCTCTACTGCCACTCTGTGGTTATATATAAAAAGTTGTGCTGAAGACGTCCTGGGATTACTGCTGCCATCCGGTCAGGCTGTACTGAAGACGTCCGGGCGCTCACTGCTGCCACCATGTGGCGAGAATTAGTACAGGCTGGGCTGAAGAATTCCGACGCTCATTGTCACCACGTGGCGAGAATTAGTACAGACTGGGCTGAATATGTCCAGGCGCTCCCTGCTGCCACCATGTGGTGAGACGAAGTACACTTTGGGCTGAAGACGTCCCGATGCTCATTGCTGTGGTGGTTGTGATTGGTTTTCTTCATGTTTGCCAGTATAATATGCCGTGTCAGACTGGAGTACCCTGGACCCACTAGAGAAAATCATTCTTGGGTCCCACTATGTAGCTACATAGAAATAAATAGACCGTCAACTGCGTGGCAGAACATACTAATATCAAGTTAAAATACAAGGTAGACGTATTAAAGCCCTTCTCCAGGGATTTTTCTTTTACCGCTGGAGTGGAGGGTTCTTATTTTCTCCCCTAAAGGCCCCGTCACACGCAGCGACCTATCTAACGATATATCGCCACAGATTCTGTGACGCACATCCGGCATCGTTAGCGATGTCGTTGCGTGTGACAGCAAGGAACAGCCGTTAACTATGGAAAATACTCACCTTATCATCCATCGTTGACACGTCGTTCCTTTTTAAAAAAATCGTTGATTGTTGAGGACGCAGGTTGTCCATCGTTCTCGAGGCAGCACACATTGCTATGTGTGACACCTCGGGAACGACGAACTGCAGCTTACCTGCGGCCGCCGGGAATGAGGGAGGAAGGAAGGAAGGAGGTGGGCGGGATGTTATGTCCCGCTTATCGCCGCCCCTCCGCTTCTATTGGCCGGCCGCTTAGTGACGCTGCTGTGATGCCGCATGAACCACCCCCTTAGAAAGGAGGCGGTTCGCAGGCCACAGCGACGTCGCTAGACAGGTAAGTACGTGTGACGGCTCCTAACAATGTTGTGCGCCACAGGTAGCGATTTGCCCGTGACGCACAAATGACGGGGGCTGCTTTCACCAGCGATATCGCTGCATGTAACACCCCCTTAAGATCCCTGACCTTACTCTTATACAGGGGCTGGCTGGCAAATGTTAGCCTAGGGGGCAAGCACAATACACCGGTCCATGACTGGCGCAGTTCATTCTTGTAGCACTTGATGCGTATAGCACATGTGCGTCCAAGGTTTCCTTGCTAACAACCCATTTGATAAAAATGACAGCCTTTTTCTGCTATACTGTTAATAAGTAAACCATTTGTGATTAATTTTTGTTAATCAACAGTCATTATCTCCTCTCCCCCTCTCCCCAGCAGTCATTACCTTCTCTCCCCCCAGCAGTCATTATCTCCTCTCCCCCTACCAACCAGCAGTCATTATCTTCTCTACCCCTCCCCCAGCAGTCATTATCTCCTCTCCCTCCAGTACTCGTTATCTCCTCCCCCTCCCCATCAGTCATTATCTCCTCTCCCCCTCCCCTAGCAGTCATTATCTCCTCTCCCCCTCCTCCCAGCAGTCATTACTTTCTTTCCCCCAGCAGTCATTATCTCCTCCCCCCCTCCCCACCAGCAGTCATTATGTCCTCCCCCTCTCCCCACCAGCAGTCATTATGTCCTCCCCCTCTCCCCACCAGCAGTCATTATCTACTCTACCCCTCCACCCAGCAGTCATTATTTCCTCCCCCAGCAGTCATCATCTCCTCTCCTTCCAGCACTCATTATCTACTCCCTCTCCCCATCAGTCATTATCTCCTCTCCCCCTCCCCACCAGCAGTCAATATCTCCTCCCCCCCCTCCCCACCAGCAGTCATTATGTCCTCCTCCTCTCCCCACCAGCAGTCATTATGTCCTCCCCCTCTCCCCACCAGCAGTCATTATCTCCTCTCCCCCTCCCCACCAGCAGTCATTATCTTCTCTACCCCTCCACCCAGCAGTCATTATTTCCTCCCCCAGCAGTCATCATCTCCTCTCCTTCCAGCACTCATTATCTACTCCCTCTCCCCATCAGTCATTATCTCCTCTCCCCCTCCCCCAGCAGTCATTATCACCTCTCCCCCCAGCAGTCATTATATCCTCCCACAGCAGTCATTATCTTCTCTGCCCCTCCCCAGCAGTCATTTCCTCTCCCCAGCAGTCATTATCTCCTCTCCCCCTCTCCCCAGCAGTCATTACCTTCTCTCCCCCCAGCAGTTATTATCTCCTCCCCCTCCCCATCAGTCATTATCTCCTCTCCCCCTCCCCCAGAAGTCATTATCTCCTCTCCCCCTCCTCCCAGCAGTCATTACTTTCTCTCCCCCAGCAGTCATTTTCTCCTCCCCCCCTCCCCACCAGCAGTCATTATGTCCTCCCCCTCTCCCCACCAGCAGTCATTATGTCCTCCCCCTCTCCCCACCAGCAGTCATTATCTCCTCTCCCCCTCCCCACCAGCAGTCATTATCTTCTCTACTCCTCCACCCAGCAGTCATTATTTCCTCCCCCAGCAGTCATCATCTCCTCTCCTTCCAGCACTCATTATCTACTCCCTCTCTCCATCAGTCATTATCTCCTCTCCCCCTCCCCACCAGCAGTCAATATCTCCTCCCCCCCCCTCCCCACCAGCAGTCATTATGTCCTCCCCCTCTCCCCACCAGCAGTCATTATGTCCTCCCCCTCTCCCCACCAGCAGTCATTATCTACTCTACCCCTCCACCCAGCAGTCATTATTTCCTCCCCCAGCAGTCATCATCTCCTCTCCTTCCAGCACTCATTATCTACTCCCTCTCCCCATCAGTCATTATCTCCTCTCCCCCTCCCCCAGCAGTCATTATCACCTCTCCCCCAGCAGTCATTATATCCTCCCACAGCAGTCATTATCTTCTCTGCCCCTCCCCAGCAGTCATTTCCTCTCCCCAGCAGTCATTATCTCCTCTCCCCCTCTCCCCAGCAGTCATTACCTTCTCTCCCCCCAGCAGTCATTATCTCCTCTCCCCCTACCAACCAGCAGTCATTATCTCCTCCCCCTTCCCCACCAGCAGTCATTATCTTCTCTCCCCCTCCCCACCAGCAGTCATTATCTTCTCTACCCCTCCACCCAGCAGTCATTATTTCCTCCCCCAGCAGTCATCATCTCCTCTCCTTCCAGCACTCATTATCTACTCCCTCTCCCCATCAGTCATTATCTCCTCTCCCCCTCCCCCAGCAGTCATTATCACCTCTCCCCCCAGCAGTCATTATATCCTCCCACAGCAGTCATTATCTTCTCTGCCCCTCCCCAGCAGTCATTTCCTCTCCCCAGCAGTCATTATCTCCTCTTCACCCTTCCAACAGTCATTATCTCCTCTCCCCCTCCCCCCAGAAGTAATTATCTCCTTTCCTACTTCCTCCAGCAGTCATTAGCACCTCTCCCACATCCCCCAGCATTCATTATCTTCTCTCCCCCTCTCCCCAGCAGTCATTATCTCCTCTTCCCTTCCCCAGCAGTCATTATCTCCTCTTCCAATCCCCAGCAGTCATTATCTCCTATCCCCCTCCCCCAACGGTCATTATCTCCTCTCCTCCTCCCAGCAGTCATTATCTCCAATCCCCCCAGCAGTCATTATCTCCAATCCCCACAGCATTCATTTCCTCTCCTCCCCCCAGCAGTCATTATCTCCTCTCCACTCCCAGCAGTCATTATCTCCTCTCCCCCTCCCCACCAGCAGTCATTATTTCCTCTCTGTCTCCCACCAGCAGTCATTATCTTCTCTATTCCTCCACCCAGCAGTCATTATTTCCTCCCCACCAGTTATTATCTCCTCTCCTCCCTCAGCAGTCATTATATCCTCACACCAGCAGTTATTATCTTCTCTGACCCTCCCCCAGCAGTCATTATTTCCTCTCCCCTCTCAGCAGTCATTATCTCCTCTTCTCCCTCCCAGCAATCATTATCTCCTCTTCTCCCTCCCAGCAATCATTATTTCTTCTCCCACTCCCCACAACAGTCATTATCTCCTCTCCCCCCTCAGCAGTCATTACTACCTCTCGCCCTACCAACAGTCATTATTTCCTCTTCCCCTCCCAGCAGTCATTATTTCCTCTTCCTTCCTCCACTCCAGCAACATTTATAACATATCCTTAGCTCTGCTGAACCAGATGCTGACTGGCAACAGCAGTGCTCAATAAATGTACTGATATGTAGACTTACTACAGCAGCCACACTGGCGCAACGTAATGGCGACCCGATACCCGCCTACAATGGCTCCTGTCTTCTAAACTCTGCTACGGAGGGTTAGAGAGAGGTGTACACCTTGAGCAAGCCACACTCAAGATTCTGATTAAAATATCAAAATTTTCTCTCTATGTCATTATTAAATCACTTGTGGCCGCATCCCAATCTATAAGACAAGCTGCAGCTGTCGGGGATTTAACTGGGACTGCGTGTATGGCCCTAAACTGTTCTGAAGTGAACGGCCTGTGGGCAAATGCCCCCCTGCCCAGCCCGCCCCTACTCTTATACTCCCATTCTGGCATCTTCACCATCTAGTGCCGACAAGCTTATCGGTCTCCGGCAGTTTGTGACCTGCCAGCTGATCCAGTGTTTCATGGAACCAGTGGTCACACCTCAATATAAGTCTATGAGAGCCTCGTATTGAGCACTTGTGAAGTAACTTATGACTTACGGACAGTCAGAGGATGCGCTCAAAAAAAAGGTGACAATGCCAGAGAGTGAGTATAAGACAGTGGCAGAGACTTTGGGTTAAAAGCAAAAAAAAACCAAAATGCTGGCGTGGTGCATTAATGTTATAGAAAGAGCTGGCGCCCACATTTTTGGTGAAAACTCAATAATAAATGTCCCCTGATGTGTATTAACCACTAAACAAATTGAACGGTGCTGCAGATTTGACATAAACAATATATCACTTTATGCTGCGGATAATCCTTTGCAACACAAGGGAAGAGATCAGTGGTAAAGGTGAATGAACCATTTGTGTACTAATAAACGCAGCAATATCTGCACAATATTTGCGTGGATGTTACTGCTGTTGATTTGCTGTGGATTTCCATTGTAGAAATTCTTCAGCAAACATAGTATGCACATTCACATAATGTATATACTAAAAGTGGTGGGGGCCCGAAATCAGTTATGTGCGACATTGGCGTGAAATCGAAAGAGATCTTTCCCTTACACCCCCATACATAAACTCTCTGTCAGCAATAAGGCCATAACTATTTATGAAAAGCCTCATTTTGTTAGTGGTTGGGGAAGAAAACCAAAGTAGCCAGGGTGACACAGGGGGAGGGGCGGCAGTCAGTCAGGGGTGCTACAGGGGGAGGGGACGCAGTCAGTCATGGGTGACACAGGGGGAGGGGCGGCAGTCAGTCAGGGGTGATACAGGGGGAGGGACGCAGTCAGTCAGGAGTGATACAGAGGTAGTGGAGATATAGTCACTGGTCAGAGGTAATTCAGGGTTCAGTTGAACAGGGGTCATACAGGGGGAGGTGGTCAGTCAGTCATCGTGGGCCCCTCCTGGTGTATATATCCCTCTCCTGGTATATATCTCCCATCCTGTGCCTCTTCTGGTATATATGTCCCACTCTTGGTATATATGTCCCCATCCTAGGCCCCTGCTGGTATGTATATTACCCTTCTGGTATACATGTCACCATACCGATTTATTTAGAACCTTTATTGGTATATATGTCCCCTTCCTGGGCCCCTCCTGGTATTCATGTCCCCCTCCTGGTATATATGTCCTCCTCCTGGCATATATGTCCCCCATTCTGGTATATACGTCTCCCTCCTGGTATACATATCTGCCTTTTGGGCCACTCCTGGAACATATGTCTGCTTCTTGGGACCCTCCTGGTATATATGTCTGCCTCTTGGGCTTCTCCTGGTACATATGTCCATCTCTTGGGCCCCTCCTCGTACATATTTCCGCCTCTTGGGCCCCTCCTGGTATATATCCACAGCAAAAAGAAAAAAAAACATTTTACTTACCCTCGCCGACTCCCACGTCGTGCAACATTATCTCAGCGCCGCAATGCATTTCAGCTGGATGTACGCCCATGGACGCATATCCAGGAGAAGTAAAGAAGGGTCAGGGGTCGGCAGGCCCCCCACCACCACCCCCAGATGTCCCACTCCTGTCTTCAGCTCATGGAGCGCTTTCCTTTCTCTGCCAGCTGCTGCATCCTCTCCACCTCCGTTGCTCTGCGTTGCCTGCGGCAGTGTGAGAAGGTTGCAGCATGAGGAACATACAATGGGCCTCGGGATGAGGCGCCCTACTCTGCCCCACTACCCCTGGTTCTGTAACATGTCTGATTTGCATGCAAGGCTCATGAAGTGCATCACATATGCAAATTAGTCATGTGTAGTGCGGCTGTGACTGGGGCCTTTGTGAAGAGGGGGGCCAGGGCCCCCGTCTTCACCGGCCCCATCAGTAAGGGCAGTAATGCCCTGATGGCGGCCCTGCCAGCAGGTGCCAGTTCTTGGGCCCACTGGATGATCCCCCGGTTCGCCGGTGGGCCAGTCATACCCTGATGATACAAAAGAGGAAGCTCTGCTACACTGGTGTATAGGTGCTCAGGAGGTAAAAATTAGTACATTTAGAGGATAACCCCGGCACACTAAATCTCCCAATAAGAGTAAAAAGTCACACTGGATAGTAATGCAAAATGATTCTTTATTAGTCCTTTTTTTGAAAAAGTTGCATATATGGTTTGTGTCCAATTCAAATACAATTTGACGTTTCGGCCTAAGCCTTCGTCAGATTGGACTTATCTAAATACAATGAAAAAAATAACAATAATCAATATCACACAAGGAGTGAGAGGACAGTAACATACAATGCATTGGTACAATTGGGATGAAACAATGATACAAATTAGAAACAAGCAATGCTGATACCATAATACAGGATAAGATAGATACAATGTCATCATGTATAACGGGTCAGAGAAGGTTGATGAATGGAAATCCGCCAATAATGAAAACTACAGTGCAAATGTGAAATTACACTATAATTGGCAGAGCTGATGGGTAAACCGACCAAAGAAGAAAGGAAAAAAGGGAAAGAGAAGATATAAGGAGGGAGGAGAGAAGAGAGAAAGGGAGAACAACGGCCGTCTTCTCTCCTCTCTACACATATACATGATGACATTGTATCTATCTTATCCTGTATTATGATATCAGCATTGTTTGTTTCTAATTTGTATCATTGTTTCATCCCAATTGTACCAATGCATTGTATGTTACTGTCCTCTCACTCCTTGTGTGATATTGATTATTGTTATTTTTTTCATTGTATTTAGATAAGTCCAATCTGACGAAGGCTTAGGCCGAAACGTCAAATTGTATTTGAATTGGACACAAACCATATATGCAACTTTTTCAAAAAAAGGACTAATAAAGAATCATTTTGCATTACTGTCCAGTGTGACTTTTTACTCTTATTGGGAGATTTAGTGTGCCGGGGTTATCCTCTAAATACCCTGATGATATGTATGTAGTGAGTGACTCTTAGGTAGGGTTGGCAACTTGATTTTCATTTTTTCTGGTCAATTTATAAAAAAAAAAATATCACAGACTGACAATATTTTTTACGTCAAACAGCGCTGTGGAAAAAGAAAAGCGCAGATAGGGTCTTATCTGGTATACAGATGGGTATTAAAAGTAAGACAGGTACTCACTTTTTTGAGTTGTGACAGGCACAACTCCTTTGAAGGCATTCAGCAAAATAATTGCAGAGAGTGGTCAGCCGCAGCCCCGATGATTGCAGTCAGAAACACAGGGTAGATAGAGAAGTCGGGTTAGATGCTGCGCTAGAAACCACAAATTGTGGTTTCTAGCGCAGCATCTAACCCGACTTCTCTATCTACCCTGTGTTTCTGAATATTTTTTACGGACACTAGAAAATTATAATAAATCATTATCAGTGATACTTGGCTACAGCCCGTAATTCTCATCTAAAAACATCTGCATTCACTGTAAATTGTAAAAGTATGTACAGTGAAAATATTAAGCCTCTACAGATTAAAAAAAAAAATCCCAAAAACCTTACAGTTTTTTTGTACGGACAGGGAAAAAAAATAGCCTGATTTTTACGGACAGTCCTGTAATTTTTGGACGGGTGACATCTTTCACTAAGGTTAAACCTGGCTCGACTATTGTGGAAGCGGGTGCTCAGAAGTTAAAAGCAGTCCAAAATAGTAAGAAAAGCTTCGGCATGCAAAAAAAAAAAAAATGGATGACACCTTTGGCTGCAATGTTTCTACAAAAATGTATGCAGCAATAACAAATATGTTGATTTTTTTTAATTTCACTTGGCTGATTATTTTCAGATGCTGGCTGTGAACCATCTCTATATACCGAGTGCGCACTTCTGCACATGAATGGCGAGCGTCAGAAGGTTGGGGTTAATATTATTGTAACACCGGCGTACATGTACTGTCTCACTTCCTCCACCTGGCAGTGATGCTGACACACTCGCCATTCTGGCAACTCTGCGGTATCTTCGGGCGCCGCTGCAGCTTCCTGTTCCTGAATCCTGCGCATGCCGCACAGTTCTCTCAAGAGCATGCTTAGCACACAAGTGCACGCTCCACACTTCTTAAAGGCGGAGTGCGCTTAATCTGGAACTGCCTCTGATACTTAAGGCATCCTCTCCCTTAGGGAGGTGCCTGAAAAACATTTCTTGTTAGTTAGTCTGTACTTTAGCTAGTTGTCATGTCCCTTAAACTTGTTCCAGTCCTATGTTCCTGAACCTTAGTTCCAGAGTCTGTTCCAGTCCTGTGTTCCTGAACCTTAGTTCCAGAGTCTGTTCCAGTCCTGTGTTCCTGAACCTTAGTTCCAGAGTCCGTTCCAGTCCTGTGTTCCTGTACCCGAGTTCCTAAGTCTTTCTGTCCTACATATCCATACCCGTGTACCAGTCGTCATGCCAGTACCTTCTCTCTAGTCTGTACCAGCCATCCTGCTTGTACCTTAGTCCGTACCTGCATTCATGACCCCTAGGATCACCTGCTGCAGTACAGGGGACTGTAGCAATAGCAGGAGCAGATACCCAACGGGTCAAAAGTGTAGATAGCAGGGTAAATTGTTAAAATATAACTTTTAATCATAAATTTAAAAACAGGGGACAATTCACAGTCAAATAAACACATCAAGTGACGTTCCGGTGTATGAGGTGGTACAGCAAATGTCAGCCCACCTCTGCCCGAAAGTCACAAACAGGGGCCTATTCGCAATATAGAATTGCAGAGGCAAAAGTAGACCTTAAACAAAAGGCCAATAAATTAGAGTGGTCTCACCGGTATGTCTTTTGTTCATAACCCTGGTGGTGGATGGACCGCAGAGGGGGAGCTATTTTAGTGAATAGCTACCACCAACCCCTCAGATAGAGATCCATATACGGCGTATTCCAGTCTCCCTACGCGTTTTGCAGCAGCAAACTCATCAGGGGAGCCTTTACTGGATTGTAGAGCCAAGGGTATAACACCTCTTGTGCAGAGGTAGACGCACAGGTAGAGTACAGGGGACTGCCCTAGAGTGGTACCTGGTGGCTACCTTCCAGCACATGCCTAACCTCACCACCAGGGGCTCTAGTGAAGATGAGGTAGTCGCTAAGTCACGCCACTCAAGGGTGAGCCCGGACCGGTGGCGCAGTGGGTCCACACCCAGCAGCAAGACAATTATTGCTTTTTCTGATTTTATAATTATTTCATGTTTGCTTGGTTTTTTTCATTTTTGTTTGTCTGCATAAAGCGGTGTTCACACAATGTGTGTTACCAATATGTGTGTTTGCGGTCTTTCGGTCTTTGAAAATTAAGTGATTATAGGAGATATACAGTATGTGCTTGTGTGAACATATATATATATATATATATATATATATATATATATATATATATATATATATATATATATATTTATTTATTTATTTATATTACACACACACACACACACACACACACACACACACACACACACACATTCACCTAGTGAGGACATACAAATAGTGAACAGCTATCTGGATCTGTGTTGTATCTCTTAACCCTTCAAATGCCCAATATGCCCAGTCCTTCTTTCCCCCAATTTCAGAATAACTAACGTTCATCTAATGTGTATGGGAACTATACTCCAAGACAGTTGTGTTTTGATGTCTTCTTCATGCACATTAGATATAGATGGTGTGAAAGCGTTAATAAGTATGGCCTTCTAAGATCTAGGCTGATGAAGCTGAAGGGAGTTGTGGCAATGACGGCAGGTGGACAGATGTCAGGATCTCACCATGGATGGCTTCATCCATAATTACTCTACACACCAGATTGGTTTCCCAGTATGTACGGAATGGGACCATTAAGGTGTGGAAAGTACCTAAGTCTTGGACATCTTGGGTTTTACGATATTATCATCTCATTTATCAAAAGGAGTCATCCATGCCATGACCACAGGATCATCAATCTTGATTCCTGCTGACAGGATAGACGCTGGTGAGGCAATGTTTAAGGGGCAGATGGTGTGGCGCTGCTGAAATCCATCCTATCATTGCAATTAGCTACGTGGCGGCTTAGCAGGTTGGCACTTCATGGCTGCCTACGTGGCGGCTCAGCAGATTGTCATTTCATGGCTTTTATAAAAAAAAAAAAAAAGATGAAACAAAATGGGAAATCTGTGTTGGACAGATTTTTGGAACCTACAGTCCAAACCCCAATATTTTACCAGGTCTGATGACTGTAAACCTGGGTGATGGCATAATGAAAAGGGAGTAGTGCCCACCTTGCTCTACTGTGAGAGACGTTTTTATACAGTACCCAATCTGTGTTGATTTTTTGTGCCTTTTAAAACCTCTGGAGATCCATTGCTACATCCCCTTCATCCTACCAACCCAGTGGTTAAGTGTCCATTGTGATAAAGTTGCCATCATGGATAATCCAGTGGTCTTCACTAGTGATTGGTTTGGTGGACATCTCAGAAGGTCCATCCTACAAGATGTTCCCCCGATTACTCAGGATTCCATAAAAATAATTTATTTTGATGGTTTATTTACCACAGCTGGAGATCTAGTGGTCATTCCGAGTGATCAACTGGTTTGGTGATCATCCCTCAAAGGACAGTGCCATGGCAGGAGATCTTAAAGTCAGGATCCACTAATTTACTGAAAATCCAGTGATTATGATTTCTGTTTATTCACAATCTCTTGAGATCTGGCCATTCCTGTTTTAGTGATCATCCCTGATGGTCCCTGGCCATGTCAGAAGATGGGGTTTGTAAAAGTGAAAAAAAGCCAGGTCCACATAGATAAATACTCGGGTCTGGGAACCTCACCATAGTCCTGGTGTTACTTCGTAATTAAAAGAAAAATGGTCCAACCCAACAAATGTATATGACTATTTCTTCAATACTTTATTCCAATTTTTTTTTTTAAATAGAAAAACGAAAATCAGAAAAAAATCCATACAACCAACGCGTTTCTGGATTTACCCTGACGGCCTATTAACTCACCATTTTAGAGAACCTGAAAGCTGATACATGCTGCCCAATCTGCGAGCATCATGTATCAGGCACTGGCTGTATGAAGGTATGTTTGCCATACTTTTGATAGCCGTCGAGCCAGCGAGTCCCCGAAGGCTTTTCTCCACCCACTGTCCTGGATTGACAGGTCCTTTCCTATATTCACATGCACGTTATAAATGTACACCTTTATGATTCCCTTTATTGTGGGTTTATTCAGTAGCTGCTTGATTGCGCCATCTCAAATAAGCAGCCAGCCATGGAACAATGGATGCTTACAAGCCATTCTGAGTCAGAACTCAAGGAAATACTCCCTCCTTTGGGGTTCTAGCACCACACTTAACAATTTTATGTCCATCATTACATTTATACGCCTTGGGAAATAAACCAAACATCTTTTTATATACGGTTTATTTATCATTTTTATTCATTTTTATTTTTCAGTTATTTATGGTTTGAAAAAGTTCAGATGCTTGTATATATAAAATTTTTTTAAATGTTAACACAGTTTTTCTGCAGTCTCCACGTGCTCATGAGTCACTCTGTTACCATGAGAGCATTGACGTCATTAGGATTAACGTGTCTTTAATGGACTCCTATATAACCATCTGGTCTGCATACTGTGGATACATTTTCTCTTTTCCCTGAAGAAGGAGACGGTATATGTCTCTGAAACGCGTTGGAACTGAAATAAAAAAAGAGATTTAAAGTAAATTCCTTGGATACAGTGATTCTTGAGCGCGGCATAAACCCGTTTCTCATATATGTATATATGTATATATATATATGAAAAATCTTTGTCACGATCATCTCGGGGCCGCTGCTTGGAACCACGCTGACACTCACAGGCTTTTCAAGGGGTTGTGACTGGCACAACCTCATCAGGTGAGTGTTCTCATTCGTGTTTTTCTAAACGGTTATTGCCGGGTAAGACCCTATTTGCGCCTTTTGTTTCCTCATCTCTAGCAGCCTTATATTCACATGTAGGCAGAGATCTGTCAATCCCGCGCAGTGTGGGGAGAGGCCTCTGGGGACCCGCCAGTACGACTAGATCATGTTAGGTTAGGTCATGGGTTGAACTCGATGGACTTAAGTCTACTTTCAACCTTAAACACTATGGAACTATGACAAGTCTACAGCGCGTCTCGGCAGCTATCAAAGTATATCTTTCTCTTAAAATGCCGCAGCGCAGAAACAAACCTACCTGGCTGAATTCATATAGATGGCATATCTCAGGAATGGAGAGGAGCAGGAACAAAAAGGAAAACAACGCCAAGTTCAGGAGAACAGCAGCATTTACACCAGTAAAAAACAAACAAAAACATAATTTATGACAAGTGATGGGTCTTTTTTAAAGTGGCTAACCATCCCTACTATAAGTGTTATGGTTGACAGACAGTCCTGTGGTGTCTGGCTGTAGAAGATCATAGCATTTGGCTACACAAACTGCTCCCTGATAGTCTATTCTTCTTGCTGTGCCGTAAATGGTATCCTATGTATCTTTTCTGCTTGGGTAATCCCTTTCTTTTTAGGACCCAGCGGATATCCTCACCACTCATCATCATCACTTCCCCTTGTGTCCTTAAATACTCACATTTCCCCTTGGTGTTTGCTGGTGATAGAGTTGTATTCCTATACGGCTCTTGGATTCAAGCAGTCGGCTTGTATTCATCTGAAGAAACGTTGTTTGTTGCTGTTCCTCTCCCTGAGACTTCTTAGAGATAAGTTATTCGTTCAATTCCCCTAGTTTGTTTTACTTTTGTGTTCTTTAGAGCTTAGTGGGGTTGACTAAGCGCTCATTCCATCCGTTCCCTACCTAGGGCACAGTTCATGGTTAGCCAGGGTCACGTATCCTGTTCGGCACATAGGTGCAGAACCTATCTAGGGTGGTGAGGTGAGCCAGAGGAAAGTTTGGTCAGGGGTCACCATCTCCCCCTTCCCTTTCCTGTTGCCGTAGACGTGATACTTCCCCATACTTAGCGTCACAATAAGCCGCAGGTATGGTAAGGAAGTAGTTAACACAATCCTGCTTTGTTTTCTTGGGAACGAGGATAATGAGAGTGTCGGTTACAGGGACCATCTGTGATGTATCCGCCCACCCTGAAAAATACACCAATAATCAGATGTGTCACCTGCTTGGGGACATCTTCTCTCCCAGAGTGCCCACCGCCATCCTGCACAGGCTGCTGTTGTTTTCTTCTATAGAAAAGTTCGGCAGCCCGGGTGTAATTGTAGCCTGCGCCCGCTCACCCCGACCTCATGATTAATAGGCATCGCCTAGGAGGTAATTAGTCACAAAGACTATAGGACAGGTGCGGAGAAGTGGAGGCTTCTGGGAAAATCTCAAACTTACAAGGCAACAGGATAGTTAGAAAATCCGGGAGAGGACCAATATGGCTGCCATTACGGCTCCTACTATATCATAGTACATAAGGTTCCTTCCCCACAGCACCCCTCTCCGCTGTAATTGACACAGTTACCGCCTAGATAACAAAACGGAAATATCTGTGACAGTTTGATGGTATCAGTGCTCGACTCTATGGTCTAAAGTCCAACAGGCGGGCTGCTGTGCAATAGATAGCCTTCATCAGATACAGGGGCGCACACGAATAACTGCACTACAGCAATGGTCTCCATACAGGTAATGAAAGACTACAACACCCAGAAAACATGGGAGTTGTTGATTTGCAATAGCCTGAGGTTGGAGAGCAGTGTCTGAAGTGGCGGATACGCGTCATCTTGTACTTGTAATGACAATATCTTCCACTAGGTGGTGCCATTCACTTACATAACAATCCCTGATTATGATTGGCTGCTTCACAACTCCAGTAATGGAGAAATTGGTGTAAATGCTATAAATGTGTATTCTATCATATTATATAACTGCATGAAAATTAATGTATCAATCATTCGTTTCTCAAAAACTTTACTCCACTTTTTGGGATATACAAACGTTTTGGGTCACCCAGACACTTTTGTCTTTTCCATGAAAAATCCTACTTTTATTTATCAAGAGTTGCATAATGAATAGAAAATATCGTCCAGACATTGACGAGGTTAGAAATAATGATTTTCTCCTTCAGACTTTGCTTTCAGCACAGAATGCTCCTCTGCAGCAATTCCAGCTGTGCAGATCTTTGGCATTCTAGCTGTTAATTTGCGGAGATAATCTGGCGATATGTCACCCCATGCTTCCCACCTCCCACAAATTGGATTGGCTTGATGGGCACTTTTGCACCATACGGTCAAGCTGCTCCCACAACAGCTCTATAGGGTTGAGGTCTGGTGACTGGCTGGCCACTCCATTACAGATAGAATACCAGCTGCCTGTTTCTTCCCTAAATAGTTCATGCATAATTTGGAGGTGTACTTTGGGTCATTGTCCTGTTGTAGGATGAAATTGGGTCCAATCAAGCGCTGTCCACAGGATATGGCATGGCGTTGCAAACTGGAGTGATAGCCTTAATTATTCAAAATCCCTTTTACCTTGTACAAATCTCCCACTTTACCGGCACCAAAGCAACCCCAGACCATCACATTACCTCCACCATGCTTGACAGATGGCGTCAGGCCGTCTTCCAGCATCTTTTCAGTTGTTCTGCGTCTCACAAATGTTTTTCTGTGTGATCCAAACACCTCAAGCCTCGATTCGTCTGTCCATAATATTTTTTTCCAATCTTCCTCTGTCCAATGTCTGTGTTCTTTTGCCCATATTAAATCTTTTCCTTTTATTAGTCAGTCTCAGATATGGCTTTTTCTTTGCCACTCTGCCCTGAAGGCAAGCATCCCGGAGTCGCCTCTTCACTGTAGACATTGACACTGGAGTTTTGCGGGTACTATTTAATGAAGCTGCCAGTTGAGGACCTGTGAGGCATTGAATTCTCAAACTAGAGACTCTAATGCACTTGTCTTGTTGCTTAGTTGTGCAGCGCGGCCTCCCACTTCTCTTTCTACTCTGGTTAGAGCCTGTTTGTGCTCTCCTCTGAAGGGAGTAGTACACACTGTTGTAGGAAATCTTCAGTTTCTTGGCAATTTCCTGCATGGAATATCTTTCATTTCTAAGAACAAGAATAGACTGTCGAGTTTCACATGAAAGTTCTCTTTTTCTGGCCATTTTGAGAGTTTAAAGGAACCAACAAATGTAATGCTCCAGTTTCTCAACTAGCTCAAAGGAAGGTCAATTTTATAGCTTCTCTAATCAGCAAAACTGTTTTCAGCTGTGCTAATATACTTGCACAAGGGTTTTCAAGGAATTTATAAACATCCATTAGCCTTCTAACACAGTTAGCAAACACAATGTACCATTAGAACACTGGAGTGGTGGTTGTTGCAAATGGGCCTCTATATACCTATGTAGATATTACTATCAAAACCAGACATTTGCAGCTAGAATAGTCATTTACCAGATTAACAATGTATAGAGTGTATTTCTGTTTAATTTAATGTTAGCTTCATTGAAAAAAAATGTTCTTTTCTTTCAAAAATAAGAAAATATCTAAGTGACCCTAAACTTTTGAACTGTAGTGTAGATGTACTGTTGTCTTTAATAGGTGTCATTATGGAATCATGGAGGCCAAACCTTTGTAATTCATTTTTTATTGCTCGAATAGACATTTCTAACGGGGTCCGGCGGATATCATTAGGCAATTTCCAATTTGTACAGTTTATGGGACAATACTCTGGCATTAATTATAAGGGCACTATCTAACTGGGTTTGTTTATGGGGACAGGACAGTGGCTGACACTTGTTAAGGGGACACTCGCAGTCTACCACTGTACATGAGGGCACTCTATATTGGCACGGTTTGCGGGGACATTAACTGATCCTGTTTATGGAGACACAGACACTCCAGCCAAAGCAGACCATTATAAGAATACAATCTTTCTGGCACTGCTTGTGGGGGACTCTCTGGCCGAGAGCTTCCAACCCAATGTAAATGAAGCCTTTGGGAGGATTCTTTGTCGCCACCATAATTGGGGGCTCTGTATCCGGCTCGGGTAATAGGAACACTCTTTATGGATGCAATCTCTAGCTAACACTTGTTATGGGAACACTCTAGCTGACACTCTTTATATAGACACTTTGTGGTTGGCACAATTTATGAGAACACTTGTTCTGTGCATGAGGGCACCATGTAACTGGCACTGTTATTGGAGACATTCTCTGCTTGACACTGTTTTTGAGGACACTTTCTACCTAATACTTTTTGCAGACAACCCCTGTTGTCTCCGATTATGGGGGACTCGCTATCTGGCCCAGTTTATGGGGGCATTCTCCATTTGGCACAGTTTGTGCAGGCACTCACCATCTGACACCGTGTATACAAGCGCTCTCCATCTGACACCATTTAGGCAGGCGCTCTCCATCTGACACCCTTTAGGCAGGCGCTCTCCATCTGACACCCTTTAGGCAGGCGCTCTCCATCTGACACCATTTAGGCAGGCGCTCTCCATCTGACACCCTTTAGGCAGGCATTCTCCATCTGACACCCTTTAGGCAGGCGCTCTCCATCTGACACCCTTTAGGCAGGCATTCTCCATCTGACACCCTTTAGGCAGGCGCTCTCCATCTGACACCCTTTAGGCAGGCATTCTCCATCAGACACCCTTTAGGCAGGCACTCTCCATCCGACACCCTTTAGGCAGGCACTCTACATCCGACACCCTTTAGGCAGGCACTCTCCATCTGACAGTTTAGGCAGGCACTCTCCATCTGATACCGTTTATGCACGTGCTCTCTACCTGGCACTGTTTATGCAGGCGCTCTCTATCTGACACTGTTTTTGCAGGCAATCTCTATCTGGCACAGTTTTGCAGGCGCTCTCCATCTGGCACAGTTTTGCAGACGCTCTCCATCTGGCACAGTTTTGCAGGCGCACTCCATCTGGCACAGTTTTGCAGGCGCTCTCCATCTGGCACAGTTTTGCAGGCGCTCTCCATCTGGCACAGTTTTGTAGGCGCTCTCCATCTTGCACAGTTTTGCAGGCGCTCTCCATCTGGCACAGTTTTGCAGGCGCTCTCCATCTGATACCGTTTATGCACGTGCTCTCTACCTGGCACTGTTTTTGCAGGCATTCTCTATCTGACACTGTTTTTGCAGGCACTCTCTGACACTGTTTATGCACGTGCTCTCTACCTGGCACTGTTTTTGCAGGCACTCTCTGACACTGTTTATGCAGGTGCTCTCTATCTGACACTGTTTTTGCAGGCACTCTCTGACACTGTTTATGCACGTGCTCTCTATCTGGCACTGTTTTTGCAGGCACTCTCTGACACTGTTTATGCACGTGCTCTCTATCTGACACTGTTTTTGCAGGCACTCTCTACCTGACACTGTTTATGCACGTGCTCTCTACCTGGCACTGTTTTTGCAGGCGCTCTCCATCTGGCACAGTTTTGCAGGCGCTCTCCATCTGGCACAGTTTTGCAGGCGCTCTCCATCTGGCACAGTTTTGCAGGCGCTCTCCGTCTGGCACAGTTTTGCAGGCGCTCTCCGTCTGGCACAGTTTTGCAGGCGCTCTCCGTCTGGCACAGTTTTGCAGGCGCTCTCCATCTGGCACAGTTTTGCAGGCGCTCTCCATCTGGCACAGTTTTGCAGGCGCTCTCCATCTGGCACAGTTTTGCAGGCGCTCTCCATCTGGCACAGTTTTGCAGGCGCTCTCCATCTGGCACAGTTTTGCAGGCGCTCTCCATCTGGCACAGTTTTGCAGGCACTCTATCTGGCACAGTTTTGCAGGCGCTCTCTGTCTGGCACAGTTTTGCAGGCGCTCTCCGTCTGGCACAGTTTTGCAGGCGCTCTCCATCTGGCACAGTTTTGCAGGTGCTCTCTACCTGGCACTGTTTTTGCAGGCGCTCTCCATCTGGCACAGTTTTGCAGGCGCTCTCCATCTGGCACAGTTTTGCAGGCGCTCTCCATCTGGCACAGTTTTGCAGGCGCTCTATCTGGCACAGTTTTGCAGGCGCTCTCTATCTGGCACTGTTTATGCATGCGGTCTCTATCTGGCACTGTTTATGCATGCGCTCTCTATCTGGCACTGTTTATGCATGCGCTCTCTATCTGGCACCGTTTATGAGGACCCTTCCTGACAGCATGGAGACATTTACCATTTACTGCTGACTTTGCTTATAGGGACACTGGTTAGCATCATTCATGGCCACCATAGCATGCCATATTGCCGATGCAGTGTTACAAAACTACAAATCCCTTCAGGATGGCGAGGGCATGCTGGGAGTTGTAGTTCTGCAACAGTTGGGGAAGCTCAGGTTCGGGTTGTCTATGGGGAGAGTGAGGCAGACTGCATCAATGATACGACAAAGGCACGGAGACTATAATTCCGCCATTATACCGTAAGTGTACAGAGTCCTCACCCAGTTCTACAAGTCATTCCAACTTTCCTGCCGTTAAAGAAAAAGTGATTTTTTTTTCGTAACCACAGAGTAAAAGGGGAAGTAGACGTGAGCGTGATTGGAGGATGATAAATTTGTAGAGGGCAGGAGGGGTGGGAGGAGGGGTGTGGGCGACAGGCAATATATAGACACAATGCGTCCCAACAGGTATCAGACGGAGCCCCGGACGGGTGAGTAGAGATTATCGTTTTTTTTCATTATTGCACAACGCGTTTAACCCTTCCATGCTCGGCCATGTGCTGCCTTGTCACCGCTGCAGGTTAACACTGACTTTACCGGCTTTTTTTGGCAGATCGGTTAAGTTTAGTAATGGATTGCTGCGTTTTACCATCTTTAGGTCGCCTTCATAAACTAGCATAAGAATCCGCTGTAGCGTACCGCTACCATACCGCTAAATATCAAGGGTCAATGGGGTAAAAATGCAGCAAAAGTGCCCCAGAGATGTCCAGAGTGAATGGGACTGTCCCCAGAATAAAACTGCCCTCCTTGTGATACATGAAAAATAATTGGAACTGGTCCACGATTAGTGAACCACAAGTTTCAGCATGCCATATGTTGGTGCCAAGCCATGCCAGGCCTGGTAGAGTAGCCATTCTTACATTATATGTTGGCAATGTTTCGTGCCCAGAGAGGTGGCACTTGAGACTTGCAGACAATGGGACACTAGGTGAACAGGTGGGACAGAGGTGTCTTATCTACTAGTGAAAGCTGTAATAAAGGACAGCTGCATACCTGCTCATTCTTAACCCTTTGTAGACAGGTTCTGTATAGTAATAGTACATGGCAGTGATTTATCCATAGGACGTCTAGATGGATAGATATAGAGATAGATGGGAATATCGATAGATATGACGTGTATATCAATAAGATAAATAGATGCATATACAGAGATAGATAGATAGATAGATAGATAGATATTCCCTGTGGGAATGCTATAGAAGAAGGCCGGGACTTTGTCGCCCCCTCTCCTCCCCCCATAAGCCAGGTTAATTGCAGAGAGGTGTTTTGCTTTGTGTGGGAAGATCATGTAAGGTGAAACCCGAGGACAATCCCATGGCATTGTCACGAGTGAATGCTCCCGACAACCCAGGTGTTTTCATTCTGAAGTTATCCGGGGCCCAGGATTCCGTTTGAAAAAAAGGAATCATCATGGCTGGCAGTGCCATGTGCGGGCAAAAGGAAGCAGGCTTGTCACAGGGGTGTGGCAGGCAAACAATGCTTTATGCCTGGTACTTCTCAAAACTACCGTTGAGGGCAGGCCTGTATTATCAGGAGGGAAACTGAAAATACTGACAGACAAAAAAGGGAACTTATTAACTGAATGTTTGGAATAGAGATCGTATAGAAAAACATCATCTAAATGTTGTTTGCCCTCAAAGGAGGGATCTGTTTATTACTCATTTTGTCCGGTTTTCTTATGATGTTTGTTTGAAAATCTGAATAAAAATTAGTGAAAAGAAAAACATCATCTATATATCGACAACAGAATTAGATCTATGTCATAGCAAGTTCCTTTCTAGTTATCAATCTGTCCAGATTGATAAATAGTTGACCTTCTGCTAACATCCATATTTAATAAAACCAAAGATAGAGGTACTTTGTCAATAAAAAATGATGAAACCATTATCAATAGAGTGTCCTCTAGCCATAGATAGATAGATTTATTTAATCATATGAACGTATACCTTACCATCATATAAAATTATACACCAGACAATAGATAGATAGATAGATAGATAGATAGATAGAATTATATATGTATCTATCCATCTCATAACTCCTTATCTACCCATGAATCTAACAAATTCCCCATATTGAGCACATTTGTTGATCTGTCCTCATTTACAGTAAGTTTTGGAATGAGTAATCAATTGAAAAAAATTGTTCATTCCATATAGCTTCCATGAATGTTGGCAGTATATCCCGTTTAGTTTGCACTCAAGAATGTTCTGCCATCCAAAATTAAAGATCATTTATTGTTGTATCACTGGACATCTTTATACTAAGCAATAATGGAGAGCGATGGTTCCAAAGATTATCGGCCCATGTAATATGCCTGTAGCTCATATCTATCTATCTATCATGTATCTATCTATCATGTATCTATCTGTCTATCATGTATCTATCTGTCTATCATGTATCTATTTGTCTATCTATCCCTTTATCATGTATCTATCTATCTATCATGTATCTATCCATCTATCCCTCTATCATGTATCTATCTATCATGTATCTATCTATCTATCCCTCTATCATGTATATATCTATCCCTCTATCATGTATCTATCTATCATGTATCTATCTATCTATCCCTCTATCATGTATCTATCTGTCTATCTATCCCTTTATCATGTATCTATCTATCTATCTATCATGTATCTATCTATCATGTATCTATCCATCTATCCCTCTATCATGTATCTATCTATCTATCTATCATGTATCTATCTATCATGTATCTATCTATCTGTCTATCATGTATCTATCATGTATCTATCTATCTGTCTATCATGTATCTATCCCTCTATCTATCTATCATGTATCTATCTATCATGTATCTATCCCTCTATCTATCATGTATCTATCCCTCTATCTATCTATCCCTGTATCTATCTATCATGTATCTATCTATCATGTATCTATCTATCTGTCTATCATGTATCTAGCTATCATGTATCTATCTATCCGTCTATCATGTATCTATCTATCCCTCTATCTATCTATCATGTATCTATCTATCTATCATGTATCTATCTATCTATCATGTATCTATCCCTCTATCTATCTATCATGTATCTATCTGTCTATCATGTATCTATCTATCTATCTATCTATCCCTCTATCTATCCATCTATCCCTCTATCTATCCATCTATCCCTCTATCTATCCATCTATCCCTCTATCTATCCCTCTATCTATCCCTCTATCTATCCATCTATCCCTCTATCTATCTATCATGTATCTATCTATCTATCATGTATCTATCTATCTATCATGTATCTATCCCTCTATCTATCTATCATGTATCTATCTGTCTATCATGTATCTATCTATCTATCTATCTATCATGTATCTATCTGTCTATCATGTATCTATCCCTCTATCTATCCATCCCTCTATCTATCTATCCATCTATCTATCCCTCTATCTATGTATCTATCCCTCTATCTATCTATCTATCTATCCATCTATCTATCCCTCTATCTATCTATGTATCTATCCCTCTATCTATCCCTTTATCTATCTATCCATCTATCTAGTACAGCCACGACTCTGCGATAAGATGTGTGCAAACATTGAATACATTATATATAAACTGCATTACTGATATATGGAATATACTTATAAACTGAGCCAAAGGGTACAAATTTAAAGGGCAGGAAGGATCCAGCTCTAATGAGAAACAGTCAAAAGGGGTATTCACACTGCAAAATAATAGTTAACGAGCCCTGTTAAAATTGCTTGTTTCATGATTAGATTATCTTCCAGTGTAAACAGGCTGCTGATCACCCAATCATAATGCTCGCTCATTGGGTAGTATAATGTTTTATACAGCATAAAATATTATCGTTCTCAGCAGTGCATTGTCTAGGTAAACAGGACTCGCACTGTTGAGAACAATGGCAGCCTATACGCACTGAGCGATCAAGTGTTGACCGCTCACTGTGCATCGTTGACTTTTGTCTGCCGCTGTAAACAGACATTCAAATGACCGCCGATGGAAAAAATGTACTAATTGTTAGTCGTATAGTGGTGCCAGCTGATCTGTGTAAATGGACACTTTAGATAGATAGATAGATAGATAGATAGAGGGATAGATAGATAGATAGAGGGATAGATAGATAGAGGGATAGATAGATAGAGGGATAGATAGATAGAGGGATAGATAGATAGATAGAGGGATAGATAGATAGATAGATAGATAGATAGATAGATAGATAGATAGAGGGATAGATAGATAGATAGAGGGATAGATAGATAGATAGAGGGATAGATAGATAGAGGGATAGATAGATAGAGGGATAGATAGATAGATAGAGGGATAGATAGATAGATAGATAGAGGGATAGATAGATAGATAGATAGATAGATAGAGGGATAGATAGATAGAGGGATAGATAGATAGAGGGATAGATAGATAGATAGATAGATAGATAGATAGAGGGATAGATAGATAGATAGATAGATAGATAGATAGAGGGATAGATAGAGGGATAGATAGATAGATAGATAGATAGATAGATAGATAGATAGAGGGATAGATAGATAGATAGATAGATAGATAGATAGAGGGATTGATAGATAGAGGGATAGATAGATAGATAGATAGATGGATAGATAGATAGAGGGATAGATAGATAGAGGGATAGATAGATAGAGGGATAGATAGATAGAGGGATAGATAGATACAGGGATAGATAGATAGAGGGAGAGGGATAGATAGATAGATAGATAGATAGAGGGATAGATAGATAGAGGGATAGATAGATAGATAGATAGAGGGATAGATAGATAGATAGATAGATAGAGGGATAGATAGATAGAGGGATAGAGGGATAGATAGAGGGATAGATAGATAGAGGGATAGATAGATAGATAGATAGATAGATAGATAGATAGAGGGATAGATAGATAGAGGGATAGAGGGATAGATAGAGGGATAGATAGATAGAGGGATAGATAGATAGAAAGATAGATAGATAGATAGATAGATAGAGGGATAGATAGATAGATAGATAGATAGATAGATAGATAGATAGAGGGATAGATAGATAGATAGAGGGATAGATAGATAGATAGATAGATAGATAGATAGATAGATAGATAGATAGATAGAGGGATAGATAGACTGGTAAATTTGTGCAGCAAGTGCCTCAACTTTAATAAGTGTAGTCTACATACGGTAGCAAGAAGGCTATGTAGACACAGGGCTTTTTTGATAACTATTTTGACCAAAACCTGATCTTGTGGCGAGAAATCTCCTTTGAGTCATCTGCGTTTTTGGTGCCTTTTTCATGTGTTTTTTAGTGTCGTTTTGCAGCAGATTTGGTGCGGATTTGCTGCTTTTTTTTTCTACAAAATGGGTTGTATCAATGAAAAAACGCAGCAAATCTCCAGCAAAGAATTGACATGCTCATTCTTCAAAAACCTGACCAAAAACGCAGGTATTTGACAAAACAGTCAGGAAAAAAAACTGATGTGTGTGTTTGTGTGTGTCTGCATGAGATTTCAGAAATCTCATAGACTTTGCTGGGACTATAAAAATCAGCTTTTTATTAGCATGGATTTGCATAAAACCAAGGCAAATCTCTTTTTTGAGCAGCAAAAACTTACCAAAAAAGCCCTGTGTGAACATCGCCTAATGCGCTTTATATATTTCACATTTCACATATTCAATGGTTGTATACATTTTGGACCACACTTCTTAGCATGTATATACTACAGTCACAGGAGCCTGCTCCAGTGGCCTCTTCTATCTGTGTCCATTTCTGCTATCTAGCTTTTTTTTTTTTTACATCCAAAATAAATTGCAGCAAAAAAATGAGGATAAACTGGCACCAAGCTTAGAGAACAAAAGTATCATGGAGGATACTGATCAGCATTTATACCACGGTACGCTTTCTCCAGCTTATTTATTGATTTATGTTGAATTTAAAGTGTTCAGGATTACAAAAACTGACCGCTTTCTCCTAAAAACAGCGACACCTCGGTCCACAGGTCGTGTATGGCATTGCAATTTAGCCTCATTCATCTCATTGACAATGAACTGAGCTATAACACAGATGCAACCCATGGCCTGGTGTGGAACGGTGTCTTGCAAAAAGCAGGAATTTTTCCCCCTTATTTATATTTAAATATAGTTGCAATGCAAGTATCTGAAAACTTATCATTTTCTCTATGAAAATAAGGGCCAAAAATTGCTGTACTGAGCCACTTTAGTGAAATGATTTGTTGCCGCTGGCCTGGGGAGGGTTAATGATACATTCTGGTTGAACACTTCAGTACGTCTTAGTTAAACTTTCATCTCAAGAATTCTGAAAGAATTTGTTGCGGTGAAGAGGTTTGAAAAAGGCATCGATCCAAAGTGTGAGACTGTTTATTCTGTCTCTAGTATGTTTTATTTATAATATCTAATTGATAATAATGCAGGAAACTACATGATTGATAAGTGAATCTGGTCAATATTGTCATATTAGAGCCTGTTTACTGCAGATTGGGTTTTAGTTTTGAATGACACCATTCATTTTACCATGCAATAGAAAAAAAAGTGGGGTGAAACTGTGAAGAAAGAAAAAAAAAAGAATAATTACATGTTGGTTGCACAGTATATATATATATATATATATATATATATATATATATATATATATATATATATATATATATTATATTATATATATATATACATATATATATATATATATATATATATATATATATATATATAGGCATATAGTCATATGAGAGCACACACACAGACACACACACATAAATATAAACAAAACAGTATATATGATTATTGTATTTCTGTATTACTGTATTTTCATTTACTTTTTTCTGGCCCATATCATACATATATATATATATATATATAAAAAGTTAATATTGTTATTACTTTTTCATTCTTTTTTTATAGTGATTTTTATACCGATTGTGTGTGTGTGTGTGTGTGTGTGTGTGTGTGTGTGTGTGTGCGACTGTGCGTGTGTGTATATATATATATATATACATATATATATATATATATATATATATATATGTAAATATATATAGAGAGAGAGATACAGTATAGATATAGGTAGATATACAGTATAGGTGTGTGTGTGTATATATATAAATGAATATATATATATATATATATATATATATATTCATTTATATATATACACACACACCTATACTGTATATCTACCTATATCTATACTGTATCTCTCTCTCTATATATATTTACATATATATATATATATATATATATATACACATACATATATATATACACACACGCACAGTCGCACACACACACAATCGGTATAAAAATCACTATAAAAAAAGAATGAAAAAGTAATAACAATATTAACTTTTTATATATATATATATATATATATATATATATATATATATATATATATGTATACATATACACACACACACACATATAGTTATATTATACGCACACTTACTATATATGTATAACAAGTAACGTGTGTGCATTTAATATATATATATATATATAAAGAAAATCACTATTAAAGAATAAAAATATGAATAATAATAGAAAAAATATTAAAATATATTCACTTGTTGATGTGTGTGTGCACATATATATATATATATATATATACATACATACATACATACATACATACATACACACACGCACAGTCGCACACACACACACACACACACACACACACACAATCAGTATAAAAATCACTATAAAAAAAGAATGAAGAAGTAATAACAATATTAACTTTTATATATATATCTATATATATATATATATATATATATATACACATATATACACACACACACACACACACGCATACTTATATTATACGCACGCTTACGATATATGTATAACAAGTAACGTGTGTGCATTTAATATATATATATATCTATATATATATATATATATATATATATATCTATATATAAAGAAAATCACTATTAAAGAATAAAAATATAAATAATAATAGAAAAAATATTAAAATATATTCACTTGTTGATGTGTGTGTGCATATATATATATGCATATATATATATATATATATATGTTTGTTATACATACTTACTATATATGTATAACAAACAATTTTCTATATATATATTATATATAAAATATATATATATATATATATATATATATATATATATATATATATATATATATATATATATATATAGGCCCCAGAAAAAAAAACCACTATTAAAGAAAAGTAAGAAAAAAATATATATAGTGAAAATACATACACACACTTTGTATATGTATAAAAAAAATAATATGTATAATTTTATTATTTTTTTTAATTAATTTAATCAAATAGTGAGGACCATATCTCCCTGTCTCCCCCCCCCCTGTAAAGGAATTTAATATCAAAATCTTAATATTGTGATATGTGCATTGATACACTCAGCCCCCTATAGTCTGATACCCCTAAATAAAATTCTTAGTGACACATTAGGGGGTTGTCACAGAAGTTAATTTGTCGTTTTGTCCCTGGGGTGACAACGTCTTGGTTTGTTCACAGTACTCATCGTTGCCGGTTACAGGCGCCATCTTGTCCTGGTTACATGTCACCTGCACATATTCCCGGGGATGTTTCTTTTATACAGAACACAAGCCTCCAGCTATGTGATGTGGATGAGAGATAAACGGCTGAACTTGTGCATCCGCCTTACACAGGGCCGGATCAAGGACTAGGAAGACCCCTTAGGGAAACATTGAGTGGCCCATTGGAAGGAGGAAAGAAAAAGTAAAGAAAATAGCTCAGAAAAAAAAATATATATAATACCATTATATCGTATAGATTTCCCAAATATAATGCCATACAGTGCACTCACAATGGAACCATACAGCTTATAAGCATCAGTGCTATACTACATAACGAACTTATAACAGTGCCATACTAAGAATATCGACATACAGTGATAAATCAACTAATGTTAGTGTCCCAGTGACCGTCCCATGCGATAATCACATAAAACCGTCTTGGGCCTTGTTCGCACGCACCTGCTGAATATTCTGCAGCGATTTGACTGCACATGTGCGCTTCAAATCGCTGCAGAAACACTGCGTAATGGATGCAACGCTTCAGCAGATTACATGCCGATTTCATGCACTATGGCTGCTGCCCCCACCATAGACAGAGTGGGAGCTGCATCCAAAGCGCACAAAAGAATTGACATGCTGCATTTTTGGACACACGGATTTGGGTCAAAATTTTAGCACCCAAATCGCTGCGTTCAAAAAAGCATTGTGCGCACGGATTATGCACAATCTACAAAGATTGGGCTGGGGACGCAGGACGCATGAATTTACGCAACGTGCGCATGAGCCCTTATAGTGTCCAGATAATACTATCATACACTGATACACCTACTGCTATATACACAGGCTCACTAAAGTAGACTGTAAACAGTTTGGGTATAATGTATGCCATCCACATCTGGACGTGCCATCAGACCCCCAATCCCACCACTTTTCCCATTTTTAGTATTTGAAGATATCTGTAGACTTGACTAAGGTGGGTAGTAACTGACTAGTAATTGTATGCTGGGAAAAAGGAAGTTGGGGCGTTTCTCCTTTTTTCACGAAGTGCTGTATACACATAAATTCACCTGTAAATCAATCTGATGGAGAAATGTGCAGATATGTGGATACAGGTTCCTCATGTGATATAATAACCAGCAACAGAAGACAAAGGGATCATTGACCGGCTGAGATGGAGACAGAAGGCCCAGGGACCAGGATTTGGGCAGTTACAGAGGACCTGTCACTTGCCATAATATGTCATGTTGTTACCTGGTGTAAATGCCGCTGTTCGCCATAATCTGGCCTTTTTTGTTTCTTCCTGATTCAACTCCCTCACTCTTGTTTGCAAATCTAGTCTTTTAGCCAACTGGGTGTGTCCGTCAAATAAACTACCCACATAGAATAGCTGAAGATCACGCCCACTTGGCTAACCATGCTAGGTATATATGCAGGGAAGAGAGAACCATATCTCAGGAATGGAGAAGAGCAGGAACAGAAGAAAAACAAACGCTGGATTCAGGAGAACATTGGCCTTTAAACCAGATTAAAAATTTATGACAGAAGACAGGTCCTCGTTAAAGGGACACATTATCTAATGACAACCACAGCTGGAACTAAGGGTGGCTTTACATGCTGCGATATCCGGCCCAATATCGCTAGCATGTGACCCACCCCCATCGTTTGTGCGAAACGGGTATATCGGTGCCCGTCACGCACAAAATCTGGCACCCCCGTCACACATACTTACCTGCATAGCGACGTCGCTGTGACCGGCGTACTGCCTCCTTTCTAAGGGGGCGGTCCTTTAGGCGTCACAGCGATGTCACTAAGCGGCCGCCCAATGAAAGCGGAGGGGCGGAGATGAGCGGGACGTAACATCCCGCCCACCTCCTTCCTTCCGCATTGTGGCCGGAGGCAGGTAAGGAGATGTTCCTCGTTCCTGCGGCGTCACATGTAGTGATGTGCACTGCCGCAGGAACGAGGAACAACTTCGCCCATACGACAGCAGCGATAACTGGCAGCGGACCCACATGTCAACGAGGAGCGATTTTGGACGTTTTTGCAACGATCCAAAATCGCTCCTAGGAGTCGTACGCTACGACATCGCTACAGCGGCCGGATGTGCGTCACAAAATCCGTGACCCCAACGAGATCGCTGTAGCGAAATCGTAGCGTGTAAAGCCCGCTTAAGACCTATTGCAACTCTCCTTACAGGCATGAAAGAAATGTTGGCTGAAAAATGTTGAATTTAATTTTAATAGAGCAGAAGATAAGCGACCTCCAGATACCACTGATCTATAGCATAGACACCAGAAATTCATGCATTTATATAACAACATCACATGTGACATGCTCCCTCTAGTGGTGGCAGCAGGCACAAATGTTTGTAATGTTTTGACTCCCGGTCTCAGTGGTCTCCTGGTCATAAGAATATAACTGATCATTTGTAAACTCCCTCTACATCTCTGAACTTTAGTGTTGCCGTTTCTTTTTCCTTCACGTGCTTAGGCAAGAAAGTCTTGCTCAACCGACCCAGTGAGTCAGATTCATTTCAAAACGCAGTCACTTCCACAATGCCAACCTAAGTCTATATAATTAGAGTGAAAATAACTTATTTCTAAGGAAGGATTTTTTTTTAATTTTTTTTTTTTAATGTAATAAAAAAACAAACCTCGCAAGGCACAAAACAGTATATGTCTCCTGATGGACTCCTATTTAGTATCGATGTTTTGTATAATTGTGCAAGTATGGATCCAAGTCCCCTCTGCTGTGCGGATAAGGACTAGAAGCTCTGTGAAAGGTTTAAGGAATTTTCCTGTTAAGTTAAATGTGTCAACCGAAAATTACTTATTGTTTAAGTCACAATTTTATTTTAAATTAATTTTGTTTACTTTTTTTGTAACAAATGTTTAAGTTTTTTTGTATCACTATGTGACAAAAAAAATGAAATCTTGCAATTTTCACACTGGTCACTAATCATTATAATACACTTATTCTTCTAGTTCTGCACGGATGACTTTTCAGCAGTCTCATTAAATCACAGACCATTCACAATAGATTATGCACAGCTCACCTCCTCCCCCTCTTATACAATGACTGATAGCACCTCTATATACAGTAGATAACACAGGATCCACTATTCACAATAAGTGATGTCACAGCTCACCTCCTCCTTCTCCTTCTGTACAATGACTGATAACACCTCTATATACAGTAGATAACACAGGATCCACCATTCACAAAAGGTAATGTCACAGCTCACCTCCTCCTCCTCCTCAATGACTTATAACACCTCTATATACAGTAGATTACATAGGATCCACCTTTCACTATAGGTGATGTCACAGCTCACCTTCTCCTTAGATTACACAGGATCAACCATTCACAATCAGGGATGTCACAGCTCACCTCCTCCTCCTCAATGACTTATAACACCTCTATATACAGTAGATTACATAGGATCCACCTTTCACTATAGGTGATGTCACAGCTCACCTTCTCCTTAGATTACACAGGATCAACCATTCACAATCAGGGATGTCACAGCTCACCTCCTCCTCCTGTACAAAAGGAAAAAAGGTGTTAGCAGGGTGGTAACAGAGAACAATGGAATAATGTGCTCACCTGGTTGGGGTTGTTTATCTACAACCATGGAACAAGAACTGAATTAGCTGCTGTGGTCCCAAAGTGAAGAAAAAAGTAAATATAGCAGGAAGGAAAGGAAAGGGTTAAATCCGCACTATCAACAAAGGAAATCTGGATGGATGAAAAAAGTTGTTTATTGAATCTACGCGTTTCAAAGCATGAGGCTTCTTCTTCAGGACATACCACCACAGCTACAATTGTTGTAGTTTATGTCCTGAAAAAGCATCATGCATTGAAACGCGAAGATTAAATAAACAACTGTTTTCATCCATTGTGGCTTCCTCTAATGGTAGTGCGAATTTAACCCTTTTCATTCCTGTTATACTGATTCCTTCTGTACAAAGACTGATGACACCTCTATATACAATATATAACACAGGATTCACTATTCACAACTGGGGATGTTACAGTTCATCTCCTCCTCCTGTACAATGACTGATAACACAAGATCCACCATTCACAATTGATGATGTCACATCTCACCTCCTCCTGTACAATTACTGATGTCACCTCTATATAGAATATATAACACAGGATTCACTATTCACAACAGTGGATGTCACAGCTCACCTCCTCCTCCTGTACAATGACTGATAACACCTATTGTGAACGGTGGATCTTGTGTGATCAGTCATTGTACAGGAGGAGGAGGTGAGCTGTGACATCCCCTGTTGTGAATGACGAATCCTGTGTTATATATTGTATTTAGAGGTGTCATCAGTCATTGTACAGGAGGAGGTGAGCTGTGACATCACCTATTGTGAATTGTAGATCCTGTGTTATCTACTGTATATAGAGGTGTTATCAGTCATTGTACAGGAGGAGGAGGTGAGCTGTGACATCACCTGTTGTGAATGGTGAATCCTATATTATATATTGTATATAGAGGTGTCATCAGTCATTGTACAGGAGGAGGTGAGCTGTGACATCACCTGTTGTGAATGGTGAATCCTATATTATATATTGTATATAGAGGTGTCATCAGTCATTGTACAGGAGGAGGTGAGCTGTGACATCACCTATTGTGAATGGTGGAACTTGTATTGTACAGGAGGTGAGCTGTGACATCACCTATTGTGAATGGTGGCTCTTGTGCTGTCACAGCTCACCTCCTCCTGTACAATGACTGATGACACCTCTATATACAGTAGATAACAGGATCCATCATTCACAATAGGTGATGTCACAGCTCACCTCTTCCTCTTGTGATTGATTGTCTCTAGATTTTATAGTGTAATAGGATTATGTAGGCATTGGTACATCCCTATGTTGATGTCAATTTTGCAGCTGGGCAATGGATCCTTACAATACATTCAGAGGAAGCCAAGGTCTGGCCTCACAATATACCATATACATATGCATTAAACGCAGTGGAAAGAGACAGATGGATGGGCCCCAACAAAGATATTGCACAGGAGCCCAGTAGCTTCCAGCTATTATATGTCACTTTGGGTCGGAAGTGTCAGAAAATACATTAGAGCAGAGGGTAAATTCTACATTTTGGTCCAAGTCCTGGATCAATGGTGTAAATTACATTAAAAAAAAAACAAAAGCTGGGGGAAGGTAGTGGGTACAAAAATTAATCTCTATTAGGGCTGCCTAAATATTCCGGGGGTCTTAAACAGCCCACCTGTCTAGTTTAGACTGTGGGATACAGTATTGGACAGATTTGCCTTTCCGTTTTTCCTTGGTAATACCAACGACTGGAGATGTGATGGTGACCACATTGGATGTCACTGAGAAAGTGCAGGACACAACATTTAATAACTGGACACAAGAGGTTTTAGGGGGACCTCTTATATTCTGTTGTCTGTAATTTCACCCCGCAGGTGAGGAACAAAGCTGAGAACATGGGCCGGGGCATTTCACTTGGCTCTTTACACCGGTTGGTGGTGTCCGGTTTCCCCCTTTTATGACGGTTTTGTTCTGCATTATTAACCACTTCACTGAACCCATTAGAAGCTCTTAGAAATAAGAATCTAAGAGAAAGTATGGCGGTCGCTCAACCCCTAATATTAACCCTATTGTTCCCTAATGGCCTTAGCGCCACCATGAACAGCTGCCACCTCTGTGAGGCAATTAGCAGGAGGGCTGAGCGCAATTATCACTTATGGTCTCAAAAGTTTTCCCCGCAGTTTCTTCTACAAAGTGGAGCCGCTGCCCATTACAGCCAATTAGATTGCTGCTTTTATTTCCCAAAGCGTTTCTGGCACAGATGATACAAGAATATAGCTACTATAATACTGCCCCTATGTACAAGAATATAACTACTATAATACTGCCCCCTATGTACAAGAATATAACTACTATAATACTGCTCCCTATGTACAAGAATATAATTACTATAATACTGCCTCCTATGTACAAGAATATAACTACTATAATACTGCCCCTATGTACAAGAATATAATTACTATAATACTGCCTCCTATGTACAAGAATATAACTACTATAATACTGCCTCTATGTACAAGAATATAACTACTATAATACTGCCCCTATGTACAAGAATATAATTACTATAATACTGCCTCCTATGTACAAGAATATAACTACTATAATACTGCCTCCTATGTACAAGAATATAATACTATAATACTGCTGTTATGTAGAAAAATATACAGTGCCTTGCATGTGTCCGCATGGCGTCGCGCTTCCATTGTAAATGAATGTAACTGTACTACATTTGTGCAGGATCTGGATTCCGGCAAAATACCGTAGATGTGATACCAGTCTAATATAACACTGCCCCTATGTACAAGAATATAACTACTATAATACTGCCCTCTATGTACAAGAATATAACTACTATAATACTGCCTCCTATGTACAAGAATATAACTACTATAATACTGCCTCCTATGTACAAGAATATAACTACTATAATACTGCCTCCTATGTACAAAAATATACGAAACTACTATAATACTGCTCCTATGTACAAGAATATAACTACTATAATACTGCATCCTATGTACAAGAATATAACTACTATAATACTGCCTCCTATCTACAAGAATATACGTAACTACTATAATTCTGCTCCGATGTACAAGAATATAACTACTATAATACTGCCCCTATGTACAAGAATATAACTACTATAATACTGCCTCCTATGTACTAGAATATAACTACTATAATACTGCCTCCTATCTACAAGAATATACGTAACTACTATAATTCTGCCCCGATGTACAAGAATATAACTACTACAATACTGACCCTATGTACAAGAATATAACTACTATAATACTGCTCCTATGAACAAGAATATAACTACTATAATACTGCCCCTATGTACAAGAATATAACTACTATAATACTGCTCCTATGAACAAGAATATAACTACTATAATACTGCATCCTATGTACAAGAATATAACTACTATAATACTGCTTCCTATGTTCTAGAATATAACTATAATATTGCCCCCTATGTACAAGATTATAACTACTATAATACTGCCCCTATGTACAAGAATATATCTACTATAATACTGTCCCTATGTACAAGAATATAACTACTATAATACTGCTCCTATGTACAAGATATAACTACTATAATACTGCTCCTATGTACAAAAATATAACTACTATAATACTGCCTCCTATGTACAAAAATATACGAAACTACTATAATACTGCTCCTATGTACAAGAAAATAACTACTATAATACTGCCTCCTATGTACAAGAATATAACTACTATAATACTACCTCCTATGTACAAAAATATACCTAACTACTATAATACTGCTCCTATCTACAAGAATATACGTAACTACTATAATTCTGCTCCGATGTACAAGAATATAACTACTATAATACTGCCCCTATGTCCAAGAATATAACTACTATAATAATGCTCCTATGAACAAGAATATAACTACTATAATACTGCTCATACGTATAAGAATATAACTACTATAATACTGCCCCCTATGTACAAGAATATAACTACTATAATACTACTCCTATGTACAAGATATAACTACTATAATACTGCTCCTATGTACAAGAATATAACTACTATAATACTACCCCTAACTACTATAATACTACCCTTTACGTAGAAGAATATACCTACTATAATACTACCTCTATGTACAAGAATATAACTACTATAATACTACCCCTATGTACAAGAATATATCTACTATAATACTGCACCTATGTCCAAGAATATAACTACTACAATACTGACCCTATGTACAAGAATATAACTACTATAATAATGCTCCTATGACCAAGAATATAACTACTATAATACTGCCCTGTATGTACAAGAATATAACTACTATAATACTGCTCCTACGTATAAGAATATAACTACTATAAAATACTGCCCCCGATGTACAAGAATATAATTACTATAATACTACCCCTATGTACAAGAATATATCTACTATAATACTACTCCTATGTACAAGAATATATCTACTATAATACTGTCCCTATGTACAAGAATATAACTACTATAATACTACCCCTATGTACAAGAATATAACTACTATAATACTACTCCTATGTACAAGAATATACCTACTATAATACTGTCACTATGTACAAGAATATAACTACTATAATACTGCTCCTATGTACAAGAATATAACTACTATAATACTACCCCTATGTACAAGAATATAACTACTATAATACTACTCCTATGTACAAGAATATAACTACTATAATACTGTCACTATGTACAAGAATATAACTACTATAATACTACTCCTATGTACAAGAATATAACTACTATAATACTGTCCCCTATGTACAAGAATATAACTACTATAATACTACCCCTATGTACAAGAATATAACTACTATGATACTACCCCTATGTACAAGAATATAACTACTATATGTCTGCTCCTATGTACAAGAATATAACTACTATAATACTACCCTTTATGTACAAGAATATAACTACTATAATACTGCCCCTATGTACAAGAATATATCTACTATAATACTGCTCCTATGTACAAGAATATAACTACTATAATACTACCCTTTATGTACAATAATATAACTACTATAATACTGTCCCCTATGTACAAGAATATAACTACTATAATACTACCCCTATGTACAAGAATATAACTACTATAATACTGCTCCTATGTACAAGAATATAACTACTATAATACTACCCTTTATGTACAAGAAAATAACTACTATAATACTACCCCTATGTACAAGAATATAACTACTATAATACTGCCCATATGTACAAGAATATATCTACTATAATACTGCCCCTATCTACAAGAATATATCTACTATAATACTGCTCCTATGAACAAGAATATAACTACTATAATACTGCTTCTATGTACAAGAATATAACTACTATAATACTACCCCTATGTACAAGAATATATCTACTATAATACTGCTCCCATGAACAAGAATATAACTACTATAATACTGCCTCTATGTACAAGAATATAACTACTATAATACTGCCCATATGTACAAGAATATATCTACTATAATATTGCCCCTATGTACAAGAATATATCTACTATAATACTGCTCCTATGAACAAGAATATAACTACTATAATACTGCTTCTATGTACAAGAATAGAACTACTATAATACTACCCCTATGTACAAGAATATATCTACTATAATACTGCTCCTATGAACAAGAATATAACTACTATAATACTGCCTCTATGTACAAGAATATAACTACTATAATACTACCCCTATGTACAAGAATATAACTACTATAATACTGCTCCTATGTACAAGAATATAACTACAATAAAACTGCACCTATGTACAAGACTATAACTACTATAATACTGCCCCTATGTACAAGAATATAACTACTATAATACTGCCTCTATGTACAAGAATATAACTACTATAATACTGCTCCTATGTACAAGAATATAACTACAATAATACTGCCTCCAATCTACAAGAATATACGTAACTACTATAATTCTGCTCCGATGTACAAGACTATAACTACTATAATACTGCCTCCTATATACAAGAATAGAACTACTATAATACTGCCCCCTATGTACAAGAATATAACTGCTATCATTTACTATAATTTATTTCAATGTTGAGCTTAAATTTTTTTAAAAATTGAGCATTAATAATGGCAAAACCTATAAACAGGTGATCCAATGGATATATTGACTGTTCTCCTGGGTACATCTGAAGATAACTGTTGTCTATGACGTATACATCACATTATAGAAGCGCAAACTTCCTGACTTGCTGTTCTGTTTTGCAGAACCCTCTGGACTTTCTCCTGTATTTTAAATTACCTAATGGAGGTGAGAGATTAAACAACGGAATCCCAAAAGCAGCTGTGGTGAACAGTTCAGCTGCAGTTGGGATCCGTTAGCTGATCTCTTGCAAATTCGGCAAATCTGTAGTTTTCCAAAAGGTCTTCCAGCCAGCGGACGAAGCATGTCCAGAATGATCAACTAAGAATATGACACGGAAGAGCCTTATCACTGTGTACGGACGACGAACGGAAGAAGTTCTGCACAGAGAAGGCGATGGGACTATCTGCGGAACGTCGGCTATAGGGAGGTACAGAACTAACCACACCGGTATCCAGAGGATTAACAATGAGGGTACACAGAATGCAGGTCCTACAGAATCTTCTTACACATAATAGTGCTATAAATTGATTGTGATAGTTGGGGACCTTTTACAGATTTTGCATCAGAGCGCTGACAGTAAGGCTATGTCCGCACGTTGCTTTTTACCTGCTTTTTACCTGCTTTTTTGCTGCTTTTTCAACTGCAGCGTTTAATGCCAAAGTGGTTGTGTTCTGCTTTTCAAGCAAAGTCTATGGGAATTTGGGTTTCTTGTCCGCACTATGCAGTTCAAACTGCAGCCTTTTTGTTGCAGAACTTTGGTCAAAAACTCAGCTTTGCAGTGCAAAACCCAAATGGCAAAAACAATTCACATGTCAATTGTTTTTGCCATTTGGGTTTTGCACTGCAAAGCTGAGTTTTTGACCAAAGTTCTGCAGCAAAAGGCTGCAGTTTGAACTGCAAAGTGCGGACAAGAAACCCAAATTCCCATAGACTTTGCTTGAAAAGCAGAACACAACCATTTTGGCATTAAACGCTGCAGTTGAAAAAGCAGCAAAAAAGCAGGTAAAAAGCAGGTAAAAAGCAATGTGCGGACATAGCCTAACAGTAACCTCTGCAAGCTGAAAAACATTGTTTAAATTTTACCATAATACATACAAAGAACCCAAGATGAGTAGTAGGGGTTGCCTATGTATTTTCCCAGTGCTGTTTTAGGTGCTATTCAGGAGACTCTATACTTTGTAACATTCTCTATTAGCTATAACCACAAAAGGAAATTACTTTAATGTTCTTAGAACTAGACTAACAGATGACATTGTAATCCAGTATACTATCCCTATCTACAAGAATATAAACTACTATAATAATACTCCTATATACAAAAATATAACAACTAAAATACTGCCCCCTATGTACACGAATATAACTACTATAATACTGCCCCATATACAAGAATATAACTACTATAATACTTGTTCACTATGTACACGTATATAACTATTATAATACTGCCCCCTATGTACAAGAATATAATTACTATAATACTGCCCCATATACAAGAATATAATTACTATAATACTGCCCCTATGTACAAGAATATAACTAATATAATACTGCCCCTATGTACAAGAATATAACTGCTATAATACTGTTCTCTATGTACACGTATATAACTATTATAATACTGCCCCCTATGTACAAGAATATAATTACTATAATACTGCTCCTATATACAAGAATATAACTACTATAATACTGCCCCCTATGTACAAGAATATAATGACTATAATACTGCTCCTATATACAAGAATATAACTACTATAATACTGCCCCCTATGTACAAGAATATAACTACTATAATACTGCCCCCTATGTACAAGAATATAACTACTATAATACTGCTCCTATGTAAAATAATCTAACTACTATAATACTGCTCCTATGTAGAATATTACTATGTACTATAATTATGTAAAAATCTGCCTCTCTGTAGCTGCCTTAATTTCTAGTTTCTTTAATACCACTATTGTGATAGTGACATCTAAGAGGTTAAACTGGTGGGATCCGTACTAGCTCTAATCTCAGCAGTTAGATTCGGGTGGTGATTATACAGCACAGCCAGCACCCATACTATACACATGCAGTATGCACATCCAACGTTCATGTACAGCAGATGTTGCAAATTGACGTTTTGGACGCAGGGTCACTTGCCCAAATTTGCAGGGTGCTGGAGTCAACCCTGGGTATCCAGAGTCATTATAACCACATTGTTGACAGTTTCCAGACAACATCAAATACGGTATACATTATTCAAATGTGAATAGAAAGTAACAGATTAATAAATAAATAAAAAAACAAACATTTCATGATACAAGATATAATTCAAATATTCATTTTAATGCGTCACTACAAATTACTCATTAAATTATTAATTTAGCCGGAAGTGGAAAAAAAAAATCTTCCTTCTCTTGTGGAGTGAGATTGGCCACAAAAGCTGTTAATAAAAGAAAGAGATTATATATTATATATATATATATATATATATATATATATATATATATATATATATATATATATATATATTACACACATGGCAGTGCCATACCTCATGCTGCATCAGACTATGCTATTAGATGGAAGGTGTTGGGTTTGATAAGATTGAAGATACAGGGGTGTGGGTGTGGGCAGCCAATGGAAGATACGGGTAACCAATAGGGATGATCAAATACTTCGATTATTCGGCTTCGCGAATAATTTCCGAATACCTCGCCGCTAATCAACTATTCGTGAATATTCGATGCGCAATGTAAGTTTATGGGAAACCCGAATAACAACTATTCGGTACTATTCGGGCTTCCCATAGACTTACATTGTGCATCGAACAGTCGAATAGCAATGAGGTATTCGGAAAATATTCACGAAGCCGAATATTTGAGGTAATCGATCATCCCTAGTAACCAACCATTAAGCAGAGTTCACATGTCCAGTAATCATCTGTTAGAATGAATCCGGCATAGATCCGTTGGCAAAAAAGTTCTGCAAACATAACTTTTTTTGTCCGTTGTTAAATAACTGATGTCTGATGGATCTGTTTTGTTTAAACATTGGAGTTTATGCAGAACGGATCGGTTAGCAGATTGCTATTTAGTCGTCCATTTTTCTTTGATTTGTAACATATGCGTTTTTCTTACAGGATCCATTTCAAATGGAAGATAAATAGCAATCTGTTAACAGATCCGTTCTCCATAGACTCCAATGTTAAAAAAAAATAGATCCGCAAGAAATCAGTTCTTTAAAAACAGACAAACAAGTTGTGTTTGTACAACTTTTTTGCCAACGGATCTGTTCTAACAGATGATGACAGGACATGTGAACTCAGCCTTAGGATATGTGCGCATGCTGCAGTTTTCTTTTCTCAGCAAAAAACGCACCTTTGGCCGAAAAATGCAGAAAAAAAGCATGCGTTTTTGACGCGTTTCGGTGCGTTTTTTCCACTATAGTCAATAGAAAAACTCAGATCAAAAATGCAGAAAGAATTGACATGCTCTTTCTTTTTTCTGCAACCAAAACTGCAAAGAAAAAAAAAATGCAATGTGAGCACAGCCTTCCTGAATTCTCATAGACTTTGCTGTGGAAGGAAAGGCATGCAGTTTAGGACAACAAACTGTACCCAAAACGCATAAAAAACTGCACCATGCGCACACAGCCTTAGGGTATGTGTGCACGCTGCGTTCTGTCAAGTGCAGAAAAAAAAAACGCACCCTCTGGCAGACTGGACAACTGTAAACACTGAGTTTTGCAAAAAAAAAAATGCATCCAAAACGCATGCATTTTGGATGCATTTTGCATGCATTTTTGACAGTGCGGTCCCACGGCAATTCAGCTCTGCTACATGCCCGCTGACAGCAGACACAGACAGAGTCACGCGATGAGAATGAACTCGGATGAACTTCACCCGACTTCATTGTCATTCCGTGGCTCTGTCTATGTGTCGCGTCTTGATTAGCAGTCACCCGTGAAGGACTCACTGGTGACCGCAAATCCCCTGAGTGACTGAAGTGAGCAGCGCGATCAGCGGTGCCATCACGCAAGTTACCCGCGGCCAGCTGGAGTCCTCCACCTGAGAGCGGTGGCCACGGGTAACCTGAGTGATGTCATCACTGATCGCGCTGCTCACTTCAGTCACTCAGGCAACTTGCTGTCAGAGTTGGAGGATCCAGCGGTGGCCGCGGGTAACCTGAGTGACGTCATCGCTGGTCGCACGGCTCACTTCAGTTGCTGCGTGGAGCTGACAGAGCAGTCTGGTCTGTGACCGCTCCTGTCAGCTTCATGTAGTAGAGCTGAAAGCGTCGTGGGACCTCGTGTGGATTACATCGGACCTGGATGGGTGTTTGGGGATTAATGAAGTGGTGAAAGAGGGGTTTTTTTGTCTTTTATTCCAAATAAAGGATTTTTTGGATGTGTGTGTTTATTTTCTTTAACTTACAGGTTAATCATGGAAGGTATCTCGGGCAGACACCTGCCATGATTAACCTAGGACTTAGTGGTAGCAATGGGCTGCTGTCATTAACTCCCTATTACCCCGATTGCCACCGCACCAGAGAAATTCGGGATGAGTCGGGTAGAGTCCCGGGACTGTCGCATCTAATGGATGCAGCAATTCCAGGAGGCTGCTGGCTGATAGTTAGGCTGGGGGACTCCCCATAACGTGGAGCTTCCCATCCTGAGAATACCGGCCTTCAGCCGTGTGGCTTTACCTTGGCTGGTATCAAAATTGGGGGGGGAGGGGGACCTCACGTCGTTTTTTTTTTAAATTATTTATTTTACTGCACGATATAGACCTGCCCACCCGTGGCTGTGATTGGTTGCAGTGAGACAGCTGTCACTCAGTGTGCGGGCGTGTCTAACTGCAACCAATCATAGGTGCCGGTGGGCGGGGAAAGCAGAGAATACAAGCTGGAATAATGAGCGGACGGCATTTTCAAAAGAGGAAAAGCCGCCGGAGCTTTGACAGCCGTGCAGCGCCACGCCGGTGATCGGTGAGTATGAAAGAGAAAGGGAGAGACCGACCGACGGACAAAGACAGACAGAGCGACCAACTGACAGAACAGAAAAAGAGACCGACCAACAGACAGAGAGAGATTGACCGACATCGACAGAGAGACTAAAAGACCTGCATTTTGTTTGCCAAAAAAGCATGCGGAACGCAACAAAAATGCATTTTGGTTGCGTTTTGACCCACATCATTGATTTCAATGGGTGGAGAACGCAGCTACAACGCACAAAAGTAGTGACATGCTGCTTTTTTTTTTCCGCATCGATTTTTGGCATCCAAAACGCTGCGTTGAAAAAAAGCAGCGTGCACACTGAATTTTCGGACTTCTCATAGACTTTGCTGGGGAAGCAGAACACATGCAATTTGGCACTGAAACGCTGCAGTTTAAAACACAGCGTTAACACGGGGAAAAAAACGTAACGTGCGCATATAACCTTAGAGTGTTTTGGAAAAACACAGTATCACAGTGTAACCAGTTCCCCTTTCACTACCTATTAAACTGGAATGTGCGTCTAGACGCCCGGCCCGAGTCTGATCCTGTGTCATCCATGTATCAAAACAAGGAAACATTTAAAGAGTGCTGCCATTTTTTTTTTTTGGGGGGGGGGGAAAATCCTTGCGACATGCTGGACATTTATCAACTTTTACGGGAGTCCCCAGAACGCCTCCTCTTTTATCCAGAAGAGCTGTCGGGAATCATTTATCTAAGAAGTGTATCTTAAATATTGTTTCATATTTATCAATTTAGGAATTCGTGTTCCCTTCTTTTCGGTAACCGCCAAATGCGGAAACCCCAATCTCTGTTTATAAGTAAGGAATGATGTATATATTCCATAAAATTGGGCAAGATGGTGCGTTCTCATTGGTGGTCCTCTGGCTGGAATACAAACTTATCTAATGGGAACCTGTCTGCTCTCCTGACGTTTATTTTAGTAAATGCATTTACCATGAATTAATAAGGCTGAAATATATTATCTTTGAATTCAGTGTTTTAACATCCCTCTATAATTACTCCTGGAAATGTATAAATACATTGACAACAAGGTGTTACTATCCCCCTTGTCAAAAATGTGATTTCCTAATCATTGCATCTATCTAACCATTGCTGACAGTGTCAGTATCAAAAAGGGAAAAGTCATTGACAATGGGAATCAGAGGTGGATATACCACCGCCGCGCAGGGTTGGGGGGGGGCATTTCTACCTCCAAAACAGGTGGAATTGTGCATTATAATGAGCTATCGGGCTGCAAAGAGCCCATATACTGTTCTTGCACATGGGCCCTTTCCTGTCTGTGTCCGCTAGTGAACAGAATGGTACCGCCCAGTTGTCGATTTATTTGTATCTTTTCAGAAGAAAGGAAAGAAGAATGAGAGGAGTCATGTCGGTAGAGACGACCAGTCATCTTTAAAATAGTTCTTTTTCGCAATGTATTTTGCAAGAATCGGATTAATAAGCAGTAAGAAAATGTCACCCTTGTGTTTTGTGCACGCTCATACCTTTTTAGTCTTCCCCTGGCGATATTACAATGCCAAATGGACCATGACCAGAATTTGCCCCTATATTGGTCGCCAACATGTCACTGCAGCATTTGGTTGGAGTCCAGCTAAATATTGAGGAAATCAACATTGTTTTCATGAAAATGTCAGTAACTATTTTTCTTTCTTATTCTAGAATCCATATTGAAGGCCTCACATGACTATATGTCGCAGCATATAATAAACCACGAGGACTGAACCAAAGAGTGACGAATATGATCCAGCCTCTTCCTGAAGACCCTCAAGAACCTGTTAAGAGAGACCTTGCCCTGGAATGACACGATCACTCCCGTTGAGCCCAAGCACAGTCTCGCCATCGGGAATATCGTGTCGCTCCAAAGCGCTCTCTTCCACTCCAGAGACTATGACATGAGCGTATAATAGGCAATTCTGGTGCAAAAACTATGCAATATTCTGCAGCCTCTATATGATAGATTGTATCTTATTAATTCCACAATTTTATTTCTTCATAAATTCATAAAGAACAATTCCAACCCTCATGTACAAGAATATAACTACTATAATACTGCCCCTATATACAAGAATATAACTACTATAATACTGCCCCTACATACAAGTATATAACTACTATAATACTGCCCCCATGTATAAGAATATAACTACTGTAATACTGCCCCCTATATACAAGAATATAACTACTATAATACTGCCCCTATGTACAAGAATATATCTACTATAATACTGCCCCTATATACAAGAATATAACTACTATAATACTGCCCCCTATGTACAAGAATATATCTACTATAATATTGCCCCTATATACAAGAAAATAACTACTATAATACTGCCCCCTATGTACAAGAATATAACTACTATAATACTGCCCCTATGTACAATAATATAACTGCTATAATACTGCCCCTTGTTCAAGAATATAACTACCATAATACTGCCTCTAATATACAAGAATATAACTACTATAATACTGTCCCCTATATACAAGAATATAACTACTATAATACTGCCTCTATGTACAAGAATATAACTACTATAATACTGCCTCTATGTACAAAAATATAACTACTATAATACTGCCCCCTATGTACAAGAATATAACTACTATAAATACTGCCTCTATGTACAAGGATATAACTACTATAATACTGCCTCTATGTACAAGGATATAACTACTATAATACTGCCTCTATGTAAAAAAATATAACTACTATAATACTGCTCCTATGTACGGGAATATAAAGAATATAATATATTACTTTTTTGGGATCAATGTAATAACTAACTATCTCTTATGGACTATTTTACTTTTTTTCTGCTGATAATTGCCACATGAGTATAACATGATTATACCTGTGTTAGGCGGACATACATACAGTGCCTTGCGAAAGTATTCGGCCCCTTTGAATTTTTCAACTTTTTCCCACATTTCAGGCTTCAAACATAAAGATAGAAATGTTAATGTTCTGGTGAAGAATCAACAACAAGTGGACACAATTGTGAAGGTGAACGAAATTTATTGCTTATTTTAAACGTTTATAAAAAATAAACTGAAAATTGGGGCATGCAATATTATTCGGCTCCTTTAAGTTAATGCTTTGTAGCGCCACTTTTTGCTGCGATTACAGCTGCAGTCGCTCGGGGAATGTGTCTATCAGTTTTGCACATCAAGAGACTGAAATTCTCGCCCATTCTTCCATTTGGAAATAGCTGGAGCTGAGTGAGGTTGGATGGAGGAGTTTGTGATCAGCAGTTTTCAGCTCTTTCCACAGATTCTCGATTGGATTCAGGTCTGGACTGTGACTTGGCCATTCTAACACCTGGATACATTTATTTGTGAACCATTCCATTGTAGATTTTGCTTTATGTTTGAGATCATTATCTTGTTGAAAGACAAATCTCCGTCCCAGTCTCAGGTCTTTTGCAGACTCCAACAGGTTTTCTTCAAGAATGGTCCTGTATTTGGCTCCATCCATCTTCTCATCAATTTTAACCATCTTCCCTGTCCCTGCTGAAGAAAAGCAGGCCCAAACCATGATGCTGCCACCACCATGTTTGACAGTGGGGATGGTGTGTTCAGGGTGATTGTGGCATTGTGCCCAAAAAGTTTGATTTGGCTTTCATCTGACCAGAGCACTTTCTTCCACATGTTTGGTGTCTCCCAGTTGGCTTGTGGAAAACTTTAAACAACACTATTTATGGATATCTTTGAAAAATGGCTTTCTTCTTGCCACTCTTCCATAAAGGCCAGATTTGTGCAGTGAACGACTGATTGTTGTCCTATGGACAGACTCTCCACCTCAGCTGTAGATCTCTGCAGGTCATCCAGAGTGATCATGGGCCTCTTGGCTGCATCTCTGATCAGTCTTCTCCTTGTTTGAGATGAAAGTTTGGATGGACGGCCGGGTCTTGGTAGATTTGCAGTGGTATGATACTCCTTCCATTTCAATATGATCGCTTTCACAGTGCTTCTTGGGATGTTCAAAGTTGTGGAAATCTTTTTGTAACCAAATTCGGCTTTATACTTCTCCACAACAGTATCATGTACCTGCCTGTTGTGTTCCTTGGTCTTCATGATGCTCTCTGAGCTTTAAACAGAACACTGGGACTATCACAGAGCAGGGGCATTTATACGGAGACTTGATTACACACAGGGGCTTATATTTATCATCAGTCATTTAGGACAACATTGGATTATTCAGAGATCCTCAATGAACTTCTGGAGTGAGTTTGCTGCACTGAAAGTAAAGGGGATGAATAATATTGCACGCCCCAATTTTCAGTTTATCCTTTTTTACAAAAGTTTAAAATAAGCAATAAATTTCGTTCAATTTCACAATTGTGTCCCACTTGTTGCTGATTCTTCACCAGAACATTAAAATTTTTATCTTTATGTTTGAAGTCTGAAATATGGGAAAAGGTTGAAAAATTCAAGGGGGCCAAATACTTTCGCAAGGCACTGTATATATTCCTGTCTGTTTCTGATAATCACAGTCCGGTTGCTGTAGACAGTCAGAAGTTGGTCTGGCGTGATCAGAAATTCTCAGATCACCTCTTGGCTGTGCGCTGCATCCAGGGAAGACATCAACCACCTACATGATTTATCATGTATCTGATTTTTTATTTTTTTACGGAATCTCAGCCAGCCCTTTTGATATCAATTTCACCTTTGGCTCCGTTATGCAATTTTATTTTAACCAAACTATTAAACATGAATTTTATTTGTAACAGCTTTTGGAAATAAAGATGGTATTAAATATCACAATGTGTTTATTTAATTGAACACGGTCATGGCAATTTGGAAATAGAAGATACATATAGTGGAACCTAATTGGTTCCGGGAATGTGCTCTTAAACCAAGTTACTCTTATATCAAAGCGAGTTTTCCCATAGGAAATAATTGAAATGCAGACAATTCGTTCCACAACCCAAAAATATTCACTGCATTTATACAAACTTATTACAGTAATACAAAATAATGCACTTTATTCATATAAAATTATTATAGTGCACTAATACAAAATAATGCACTTTATTCATATAAAATTATTACAGTGCACTAATACAAAATACTGTACAGTAAAAGCATATAAAGCAAATTAAACTGCACGTTAGCTTACAATAGAATTGTTGTTGTGCGAGAGATATAGTATAAGCAATGTGCTGCACTGGTTATCAATAAGAAAGTACAATACTATATCCACAAATGCAAATTGATAGATATGCTATATAGTATATACTGTACTATACAATGGTGATCAAGGACGCTGCAACGTCCGAAACGCTTCTTTTTGTATGGTTGGCACCACGCCATATCGATGGCTGTTTTAATGAGAAATTAAAGAAAGAAAGAACTAAATTTTTGTTTTTGTTTTTTTTAGGAATGATGGGTCACAAGACTTTAGGCCCCCAATGGAGGATGTTACGGCAATACTCTAAAGAAGAGGAGTAACATATTAGAAGTACAGTTTTCCAAAAAGTGCAGTGCACTACAACACCCAGTGCATCCAAGAAGCCATACCTCGCCTTTTTTTTGGGCGGCACGGTGGCTCAGTGGTTAGCACTGCAGTCTTGTGGTGGCTCAGTGGTTAGCACTGCAGTCTTGTGGTGACTCAGTGGTTAGCGCTGCAGTCTTGCAGCGCTGGGGTCCTGGGTTCAAATCCCACCAAGGACACCATCTGCAAGGAGTTTGTATGTTCTCCCCGTGTTAGCGTGGGTTTTCTCCCACACTCCAAAGACATACAGATAGGGAATTTAGATTGTGAGCCCCAATGGGGACAGTGTTCCTAATGTATGTAAAGCGCTGCGGAATATGTTAGCGCTATATAAAAATAAAGATTTATTTATTTTATTTATGTGCCTTATCTGACGAATGCAGTATTTTCTACATGTGAACTCGGCTTCATTGTTATAATCTGCGGAGAGAACGGTAAATAATACATTTATAATGAAGTGGTTTGGAGACTTTTAACAATTGACTTTTCTCCCTCTTGCTCCCGGATAAACAAATATCTGTACACTTTACCTTTATCACATGAGGAACCAGCAGATGCTATGAGCAAACGAATTCTAATTATGAGAACTGAATTTCGGTTGTGACTCTAATCTACATAGTAAAATAGATTATTTTTTTTCTAAAGAGCTTCAGGGTGATGGAGGGGGGTGGGAAGTTAAATATCAGTTATTTGTACATACCTGTGACTAGGAAAGTATACAATATATACACACTTACATACACGAGCTAGAACTTACTTTTTCGTCGATAGTGTTGTATCAGGACTTATTTTTGCAGTACGAGGTTTAGTTTTTATCATTGCCATTTTGAGGTCCATACGACTTTCTGACCTCTTTTCGTTCCATTTTTTGTCGTGAAACTGAATTGACACAGAAGGGGGGGGCGCAAATGGTGTCTTATCCGGTGGTACCAGAAAGAATTTAATTAGGTGCACTAACCTGGTGCGCTTGTGTTATAGACACAAGCACGTGTTGAGGAAGGCTGCTACATCCAGGAAGATAGCATTGGAGGAGATAGAGGAAAAGGGTTAATCCGCACTGCCAGCCGCACTGATCGTTGAAGATCAATGGGGATCGAGATATCGGATTTTATTGTTTATTTATTCTAAGCATTTCAGAGCTGTATCAGCCCTTCATCAGGAAAAAAAAAATCAATAATGTACATTATTGATTTTTGTTCCAAAAGAAGGGGCTTACACAGCTCCGAAACGCGTAGAATAATATTTATTCATTTATATAGCGCTATTAATTCCACAGCGCTTTACATACATTGGCAATACTGTTCCCATTGGGGTTCACAATCTAAAGTCCCTATAATATGTCTTTGGAGTGTGGTAGGAAACCGGAGTACCCGGAGGAAACCCACGCAAACACGGGGAGAACATACAAACTCCTTGCAGATGTTGTCCTTTGTGGGATTTGAAGCCAGGACCCCAGCCCTGCAAGGCTGCAGTGTTTGCAGTGCAGTGCAGTGGCACTGAGCCACCGTGCCGTCCATATAAAATCTGATGTCTTAATCCCCATTGATCTTCAGTGATCATTGATTTTTGTTCATGAAGAAGGGGTTATACAGCTCTGAAACGCGTAGAACAATAAAATCTGATGTATTAATCCCCATTGATCTTCTGGCAGCGTGGATTAACCCTTTTCCTCCATCCATTCCATTTTTTGGAAGGTGAAGTGACCCACCCAAAAAAAACCCAACAAACCTGTGATTCTGTCATCACAATTTTATTTTTTGTATTGGCTTTTAGTGCATAGTATAAATATTTTATTTTAATAGAACGGACAGTTATGCACACAATATCAAATGATGTATTTTTGATACTTTTTACATTTTATTGATGTTTTGGGAAAATAGGAGAAATACATAAGAGCTTTATACATATGTACTCTTGCAAACTATAGGTATACAAACATGGGAGACACATGGGCTTCAGTTGGCCCCTAGCTGCAATGCCATCAGAATCCCAACTTCTAAAGTACTGCTCTCGCAATTGACTGTGGAATCTAAAGGGTTAAACTGATCCATTTGTTGCAAGCCAGTGGTTAGACTCAGAAGGTGTCTGTACAACACAGCCAGCATCGGTGCTGTACAGTGTTAGCACAGCCCTACATATGCAGTGCGCACAGGGACAAGTAAGTGCCCCGGGTGCAATTAGCTCCAGCACTTGCCCGAGCAACTGCTGTATTGTCCCAGTGCACATTTTCCATTATCATTGTGATCTTGTATATGAAGGGGATAATTCCCAAGATAGGAAGTTGTCCCTTATCCATATGATCGGGGAAAACTTAATCAATGGGGAACAGACTTCATTACTGATAACATGGCTCTGTAGCCCAATGGTGCACATGCTCAATCTCTGCTCCATTTATTGCTAAAGGCACTGTCAATGAGAAGACTGAGCATGTGCAACTCCGCTCTATTCTGCAGCGCCCGCTTTCCAGGTTCCATAGTCCCATTCTCAGAATCGCTGGGGTTTTCCACTGAGCAGTAAGTTATTCCCGAAACCATTGATAAGGAATAACTTACAATGTTGGGAATAACCCTGTAAGGGTTGCGCTATACAGGGACTTTGATCACACGACATGCAGATTGTAATGTCGCATTCTAACACTTACTAATGATTATCATCGTGTCAGGTGACAGAAAACCATAAACGGGTCTGTCGGCAAACATAAGCCTGCTGGATTTTTTTATGGCAGGTGTCTGCTTTAAGTATCTTTGCCTCATATACTACAATATAAATCACGGGAGACTGTGACTTGTGATCTGTTTGGCGGTATATGAACACTTCACCGCTCCGTCCTATTCTGCCGGGTGCATAAGCCCTAAGGTGACGACATATTTGCATTCTGTCCCCACGTAACCTCACATGTGAACGGATGATAAAGACTCATAAACTTTAAAATAGGTGGCACAGTTACAAAATATATAAACCTAACATATGTGAGCAAATAGCATGACATCCCCTAAAATTAAACTGTCAAATATGATTTATAAAAAAAAAAAAAAAAGTGTGTGGGGGAGGGGTGATTCTCTTTATTTGGGTGCAGATGGTCCATGTCCCTCCTATATAGGTAATTGCTTGTTTTGGAACCAATGACTTTGTCTGCATAAAGCTGTACAGGCAACTAGCGATCCTAGGACCCTTGCTCTCTAGAATGAAGGAAAAGCAGAATTACAGTAATATATTATTTTATTTTTTACACAGCGCCACCCAGGACACTTGGCTTTGCCAGGAACTGCAGTTCTGCCATATTCATGTGAATAAAGTTTATTTTAGCTCCTTACATAGCGTGAAAACTTAAACAGGAAGGCAGCAGTGATCCAACATGGCCGACACTTGATTCTCTGGACCAGTTTGACTCCCAGATGTCAGATTCCTACTAATCAGAAACTGATGGCGTAATCTTACATACATTTTTTTGTGGTCTGACTAAAAGTTAAAAAGTCTAAGGGGCACTTTGCACGTTGCGACATCGCTACTGCAATCTCGCAGGGGTCAAATCGAAAGTGACGCACATCCGGCGCCGGTAACGACGTCGCAACGTGTAAAGCCTAGAAGCACCGATAAACTATCGCAAAGCGTCGAAAATTGGTGATCTGTGTAGTGTCGGTCATTTCCATAATTTAGTTGCAGCGACAGATACGATGTTGTTCCTCATTCCTGCGGCAACACACATCGCTGTGTATGAAGCCGCAAGAGCGAGGAACATCTCCTTAACAGTGTCCACCGGCTATGCGGAAGGAAGGAGGTGGGCGGGATGTTTACATCCCGCTCATCTCCGACCCTCCACTTCTATTGGCCGCCTGCCAGGTGTCGCTGTGACACCGCACGACCCGCCCCCTTAGGAAGGAGGCGGGTCGCCGGCCAGAGCGACGTCGCAGGGCAGGTAAGTGCGTGTGAAGCTGCCATAGCGATAATGTTCGCTACGGCAGCTATCACAAGATATCGCATCTGCGACGGGGGCGGGGACTATCGCGCTCGGCATCGCTACAATCGGCTAGCAATGTCGCAGCGTGCAAAGTACCCCTAAGTTTCCTTAAGGTGTGTATTATGTGCATGGAAATAAGATTTTACTCAGTCATCCCTCATTTATGGAGCCACACACCATCCATGCCCATTTCAGTTACCCTCCCCACCACAATGTGAAATTTGGTATAGAGGATCCATGTTATTACAAAAGCACAGGTTTTCTAGAGGTATTGTGATGTGTTGGTAATGCCCATGTGATTCATCAACTATTTTCCTCGAGAGACTCTGGGAAATTATTCCTTATAGACAAGGCAAAATCACTTAGCAATGATATGTCCAAGGCTGGCACCAGCACCTGGCAAAACCAGTAAAGTGCCAGAACCCACGGCGCCCGGGGGTGACCACTCCATAAAGTGTGGCTGTCAGTTGTATTATACCTCTAGATCTGAACCCAGCAGTTTAACCCATTAGATGATGCTTTCAATCAGAACAGTGAGATTTAAAAGGTTAAAAATGGGAAAAGGTTTCACACCCATTGATCACCTCTGCAACATAATTGCCAGATACCTATGGCATGGTCATGGCAGCCAGCAGATCTACTGTACTGAAGGCTTCTGTATTAGCAAGGGTTATACATACCAATCTTCATCGGAGATCCTCAGTTCAAATTATACCAAAGGAGGTCACTAAAAATAAATAAATTAAAAAAATAATTTAAAATGCTTAAAAAGCCTTCAAATTCAAAAAGGTGGTGCTGATCTCCAAATTATTATTATTATTATTTATTACTAGCTGTACTACCCGGCTTCGCCCGGGTTAATAACTGTTGTTAACAAAATAGGATGTATTAACAAAATGTATTCTGCACACAAAAAACACAAAACAAATAGATAGAAATGTAATTATTAAAAGGCAAAAACTAAGCTAATAGAAGCATTTCACAACATATATTTCAACACCACAGATATTCCACACAGATTTAACTAAATTGGCCAAGTAATGTTCTCCGTCTGTCTCTTTCTTCGTCTGTCTCTTTCCCCGTCTGCCTGTCTATCTCTGTTTCTTTCCCCATCTGTCTCTTTCTAGGTCTGTCTCTTTCCCAGGTCTGTCTCTTTCCCCGTCTGTCTCCCCGTCTCTTTGTCTGTCTCTTTCCCTGTCTGCCTGTCTGTCTCTTTCCTTGTCTGTCTCTATTTCTGTGTCTTTCTCCGTGTGTCTCTATCAAGGTCTGTGTCTTTCCCCATCTATCTTTGTCTGTCTCTCTGGCTGTCTCCTCCTTCCCTGTCTGTCTGTCTCTTTCCCCGTCTCCCCACCGACATCTTATTACCTCACATATAAGCTTCTTTTAGTAACAATGTCTTTTGTTCCTATAGCAACCAATCACAGCTCCTGCTAATAACCTGTAGTTCCAGGCTCCATTTACTTTAATGGAGGCATGTTTTTTGGAGCGTAACTGTAAAGCGCGGGGTTACATTTTCCTGTCAAAACAGTCCACGACGTTCCCTGGGTCACATGTGGTGTCTGTGCAAAATTTCGTGATTTTAAATGCGACGGTGCGGATACACTTTTCGTTTCACTTTTTCCCCATTATGTAGATAGGGGCAAAATTGATTGGTAAATTGGAACATGCGGGGTTTCGCCTCACAACATAGCCTACGACGCTCTCGGGGTCCAGACGTGTGAGTGTGCAAAATTTTGTGGCTGTAGCTGCGACGATGCAGATGCCAATCCCGGACATACACACACATTCACCTTTATATATTAGATTATTTATTATTATAGCGCCATTTATTCCATGGCACTTTACATGTGAAAGGGATATACATAATATGGACAAATACAATAGTCATAAACAATACAAGAAAAAGACAGGTACAGGAGGAGAGAGGACCCTGCCTGCGAAGCCTCACAGTCTACAAGGGATGGGTGAGGATACAGTAGGTGAGGGTAGAGCTGATTGTGCGGCGCTATAGCAGACTGAGGGTTGTAGGCAAGTTGTAGGCTCGGAAGAGGTGGGTCTTCAGGTTCCTTTGGAAGCTTGGCAAGGTAGGTGAGAGTCTGATAAGTTGTGGCAGAGCATTCCAGAGTATGGGGGGAGGCACGGGAGAAATCTTGGATGCGATGGTTGGAAGAGGAGATGAGAGGGGAGCAGAGAAGGAGATCTTATGATAGATAGATAGATGATAAGCTTACCGAGCGCAAAATCATCGTGATCGTATCATCGGTGTAGTGTCTGGGAAATCCATAATTACGTTGCAGCGACAGGTACGATGTTGTTCCTCGTTCCTGCGGCAGCGCACATCGCTGTATATGAAGCCGCATGAGCGAGGAACATCACCTTACCTGCGTCCCGGCTGCAATGAGAAGGAAGGAGGTGGGCGGGATGTTTACGTCCCGCTCATCTCCGCCCCTCCGCTCCTATTGGTCGCCTGCCGTGTGACGTCGCAGTGACGCCGCACGACCCGCCCCCTTAGGAAGGAAGCGGTCTCGCCGGCCAGTGCGACGTCGCAGGGCGGGTGAGTGCATGTGAAGCTGCCGTAACGATAACGTTCGCTACGGCAGCAATCACATGATATCGCACCTGCGACGGGGGTGGGGACTATCGCGCTCGGCATCGCAAGCATCGGCTTGCCATGTCGTTGTGTGCAAAGTGCCACTAAAGGGCTATTTACATGCTGCGACATCGCTAACGATATATTGTCGGGGGTCACGGTGTTTGTGACGCACATCCGGCGCCGTTAGCGACATCGCAGCGTGTGACAGGCAGGAGCAACCTTAAATATCACAAAAGAGACAAAAATCATTGGTTTTGGAGAGGTCGTTCATTTACCAAAAATCGTTATCTCGTATGTAGCGAGGTTGTTCCTCGTTCCTCCGGCAGCACACATCGCTATGTGTGACACTGCAAGAGCGACGATCATCTCCTTACCTCCGTCCACCGGCAATGAGGAAGGAAGGAGGTGGGCGGGCTGTTACGTCCCGCTCATCTCCGCCCCTATTGGACGGCTGCCATGTGATATCGCTGTGACGCCGCACGAACCTCCCCCTTAGAAAGGAGGCGGATCGCCGGCCAGAGCGACGTTGCAGGGAAGGTAAGTCGTGTGACGGGTGTTAGTGATGTTGTGCACCACGGGCAGCGATTTGCCCGTGACGCACAACCGACGCGGGCGGGTACGCTCGCTAGCGATATCGGTACCGATATCTCAGCGTGTAAAGTACCCTTAAGGCTGCGCGTCTACGATCAATGTTTGCAGTATTTTGGATGCAGTGTTTTCGCTGTGTATAAAATGCTGTGTTCAAAACGCTGTGTTGTACAGTACAAGCACTGTGGATGGATTTCTAGAGATCCTGTGCGCACTGTGCTTGTTTTTTCCCGCAGCAAACACTGACCGGCGGTGTAGCTTTCCAGCCCGCAGCATGTCAATTGTTTGCTGCGGATTCACATGCGTCCTCCATAGGGAGAACACAGCGAGGAGACCGCAGTGCACTGAACCCTGATTGTGGGCACAAGCAGCTGCGGCCTCCTGTGTTCTCCAGCGGAGGAGACTCGCGGCCCCGAAGATTGGGATCCGCTAAGTCCAGGACGCAGCGAGACCTGATCGTGAACACACACCCTAATATTGGTATCGCTGTGAGCATAGCCGACCATGCTAAGTATAAAGATACAGCACGTGGGTCAGTGGTTAGCAAAGTAGCTGAGTTCAAATCCCATAAAAGACAACATCTGGAAGGAGTTTGTAAGTTCTCGGCTCCAATAACACATTCATGTGGTCTACTAATGTCTAAGCAGCCTCCCTATATCTCTGGCTCACATACTGCTTTACGGCACAGGAGTCCAAACGTGTAAAGTTTTAGTAACAAATGATGCCACAACCAATATGGCTTCTTAACCAGCACCCTACTTACTGACGTCACATCCTGACACAGGCTTTTCGTTCTACTGATACTTTCTTCCGTCTGACAACTAGGTAAGAAAAGAAAGGTTCCGTTATCTTACATTCCGACATGGAGGCTGAGCCCTGCAGTCCCGGGCCTGTGTGGGTATCGGAGGCTCTGCGGGTCCTGGGTACCGCACTGCTGGGCTCCTGTGCGCCCTCCACTGTATGGTTCAAAGAAAGCAGCCAGAAGAACCTAAGGAGCAGAGACTTCCTGGTCCCCAGAGGAGCGCTGAGGAAAAGCTTCCCGGATGGAGAGGTGCATGCAGGGTGCAGGTCACGTGGCTGTAATGTGCGCATCTGCATGGATTGTTTTCAGTTGCTGGTGACTGCAGATTTCAGTGTCACATGAGGAGACTTGTGCGATCAGAGTTGCACTTGGCCTGATAAAAGTGAAACGTTGTTTTTTCCCCCATTAATTTCTATGGAGGGAATGACCTGCAACCTCATCAAATTATATAAAATTGCGCAGTTTTGCCTCCACCATTTTTTCTTAGCATCTTTTGTACTGTTTGCTGAGCTGTTGTACCGAAGCCCAACATGTAGAGTGAGGTCTTTCATTAAATCAACCATATCAACCTATGTGATACTGCCAAGCCTGTGTATCTAAGCTTATGTGATACTGCTGAGCCTGAGTATCTAAGCTTGTGTGATACTGCCGAGCCTACGTATCTAAGCTTATGTGATACTACCGAGCCTGCGTATCTAAGCTTATGTGATACTACTGAGCCTGCGTATCTAAGCTTATGTGATACTACTGAGCCTGCATATCTCAGCTTATGTGAAACTGCCGAGCCTGCGTATCTAAGCTTATGTCATACTGCCGAGCCTGCGTATCTAAGCTTATGTGATACTGCCGAGCCTGCATCTCAGCTTATGTGATACTGCTGAGCCTGCGTATCTAAGCTTATATGATACTGCCGAGCCTGTGTATCTAAGCTTACCGTATGTGATACTGCTGAGCCCGTGTCTAACCTTATATGTGATACTCCCAAACTTGAGTATCTAAGCTAATATATGATACTGCTGATCCTAGGTATCTAAGCTTATATGTGATATTGCTGAGCCTCTGTTTATTAGTGGTACTGCTGTGCCTGTGTATCTAAGCCTATATGTGACACTGCTGAGCCTGTGCATCTATCATGTGGTACTACTTACTGAGCCTGTGTACTTAAGCCCCTCATGTGCTACTGCTGAGCCTATGTATCTAAGCCCATTGTGTGTGATGCTGTGTATCTAAGCTTATAGTAGCAGTTTCTGTAATGAGTGGTCTATTTTCTTGGATTCTCCAGGTTCCTGTGGATCTTGTTCAGACGCTGACCTCTCTGGCCGCCCCAGGCCTCCCGCCGGTGAAGACATGTCTGCAGTCTGAGGCCGGACTCCTCATCCAGTTGGACAGACCTGCCGTTTTCCATCGTGTACTTGGAGACTTTTCTCCGTATCTGAAACCTCTTCCCTGTATAGAGGACAGACAGGAGACTGTCATCCTGAACTGCGCTCCGCTGCACGGCTGTAGGAGCCCGGACACACTGCGACTGAGCCACCTGAGAGCCGCGCTGGTAGCCGATCACCTGGCTGGACTCCTCACCATTAATGGGTCAGTCAATCCCTCCTGCTCCATTCACAGCTAGAGCTAAATCCAGAACTGGTTTTCTGCCTGCAGGACCTCAAAACCGGCAACATTTTTATATATATTTTTTTACTTCTTTAGAAAGAAAGTATCCCTGGTCCCTGCCAGGCTCTGCAAGGAGGTGGACGAATTCCTGAGACAGCTGGGGATCTCCTGGCCTTATACAGATGACACCGCATCTCTAGAAGAGACTGTTTCAAGTTTTAAGGACTTCCTAAGAGACTATACCCAAGATAGCGGACAAGATAGCGGACACGTGGACTCTACACCGGGTGGAATCAGTGTGCAACTGAAAATATTTGCAGAGAAGCACAACTTGTACATGCAAGGATATGACCCAAATTTAGACTTCTTCCTTGGTAAAACCAGCATCAGATTAGAGTATATGAATTTGTGGCCCATAAGTGGGACTTTAATACTTTATTAAAATATAGGCTTCTGTGTTTTCAAAATAATGATTTATTTTTAGCCATTATGGTTGCAGTACCTGGTACTACCAGTAGGAGTCATCATTTTAAGTCAGCCAATATTGAGCTTAGGCCGGTTTCACACATCCGGCTTTTTGCCGTTTTGCCGGATGCGGCGCTCTCCCGTACAGTTAATACAGTACAATGACAGCGCAACAAGCGCCGGTCACATGCTGTCTTGTGACCGGCGCATGTGACCCGGAAGTTACAGCGCTGTCATTGTACTGTATTAACTGTACGGGAGAGCGCCGCATCCGGCAAAACGGCAAAAAGCCGGATGTGTGAAACCGGCCTTAGAGAACTTTACACCATTGTGACATCTGCTGGTCGTGTGAGATGACTGCAGCTGCATTTATTATTATTACTATTTTTATTATTATTATTATTTTGTATTATTATAATCTTTGTAATATATATATATATATATATATATATATATATATATATATACTAATATATGCATATATATATATATATATATATATATATATATATATATATATATAATTATTATTATTATTATTATTATTATACCTGGTACTACCAGTAGGAGTCGTCATTTTACGTCAGCCAATATTGAGCTTTGATAACTTTACACCATTGTGACATCTGCTGGTCGTATGAGAGTGCTGCAGCTGCATGTATTATTATTATTTTATTATTATTATTTTGTATTATTATAATCTTTTTTAATATCAATATATATATATACATACTAATGTATACGTGTGTGTGTGTATATATATATATATATATATATATATATATTATAATATATAATATACTATTATATAATATAATATACTATTATATAATATAATAATAAGATATATATATATATATATATATTATAATATATAAATAAATATATTATTTTTTTTTTATATATCTATATATATATATATATATAATTTAGTTAACTTATATATTTATACATATATTATTATCAAAGTAATAAGCACCATTATGTTAAACCCTTCACTCAGAAATATTTTTCTTATGTAGTGAATGAAGATGATTTACAGCATGTGGCAAGGCTGCAGAGATCATTCCAGGAGGCAGTGGTAAGTAATGATATAAGCTTCCTCGGGATGCATTATTCTTATATTCTTGCCATTGCCCATTGATCTTCTACAATCTGAATATTCTCATAGTAAAGACTTTTGTACATTTTCAGCAAACATCCACCTGTACTGTATTACACATTGTCAGCTGTGAGGAAGAATTCCATCAGCAGAAATTGGACCTTCTCTGGAGGTTGATGGTCCCCAGCAATGGAGATGTCATCCAGGTACTCGCACAACATGGACTTTTCATTTACACCCCACGAGCCCCTATACAGTTAGGTCCAGAAATATTTGGACAGTGACACAAGTTTTGTTATTTGAGCTGTTTACAAAAACATGTTCAGAAATACAATTATATATATAATATGGGCTGAAAGTGCACACTCCCAGCTGCAATATGAGAGTTTTCACATCCAAATCGGAGAAAGGGTTTAGGAATCATAGCTCTGTAATGCATAGCCTTCTCTTTTTCAAGGGACCAAAAGTAATTGGACAAGGGACTCTAAGGGCTGCAATTAACTCTGAAGGCGTCTCCCTCGTTAACCTGTAATCAATGAAGTAGTTAAAAGGTCTGGGGTTGATTACAGGTGTGTGGTTTTGCATTTGGAAGCTGTTGCTGTGACCAGACAACATGCGGTCTAAGGAACTCTCAATTGAGGTGAAGCAGAACATCCTGAGGCTGAAAAAAAAGAAAAAATCCATCAGAGAGATAGCAGACATGCTTGGAGTAGCAAAATCAAGTCGGGTACATTCTGAGAAAAAAGGAATTGACTGGTGAGCTTGGGAACTCAAAAAGGCCTGGGCGTCCACGGATGACAACAGTGGTGGATGATCGCCGCATGCTTTCTTTGGTGAAGAAGAACCCGTTCACAACATCAACTGAAGTCCAGAACACTCTCAGTGAAGTAGGTGTATCTGTCTCTAAGTCAACAGTAAAGAGAAGACTCCATGAAAGTAAATACAAAGGGTTCACATCTAGATGCAAACCATTCATCAATTCCAAAAATAGACAGGCCAGAGTTAAATTTGCTGAAAAACACCTCATGAAGCCAGCTCAGTTCTGGAAAAGTATTCTATGGACAGATGAGACAAAGATCAACCTGTACCAGAATGATGGGAAGAAAAAAGTTTGGAGAAGAAAGGGAACGGCACATGATCCAAGGCACACCACATCCTCTGTAAAACATGGTGGAGGCAACGTGATGGCATGGGCATGCATGGCTTTCAATGGCACTGGGTCACTTGTGTTTATTGATGACATAACAGCAGACAAGAGTAGCCGGATGAATTCTGAAGTGTACCGGGATATACTTTCAGCCCAGATTCAGCCAAATGCCGCAAAGTTGATCGGACGGCGCTTCATAGTACAGATGGACAATGACCCCAAGCATACAGCCAAAGCTACCCAGGAGTTCATGAGTGCAAAAAAGGGGAACATTCTGCAGTGGCCAAGTCAATCACCAGATCTTAACCCGATTGAGCATGCATTTCACTTGCTCAAATCCAGACTTAAGACGGAAAGACCCACAAACAAGCAAGACCTGAAGGCTGCGGCTGTAAAGGCCTGGCAAAGCATTAAGAAGGAGGAAACCCAGCGTTTGGTGATGTCCATGGGTTCCAGACTTAAGGCAGTGATTGCCTCCAAAGGATTCGCAACAAAATATTGAAAATAAAAATATTTTGTTTGGGTTTGGTTTATTTGTCCAATTACTTTTGACCTCCTAAAATGTGGAGTGTTTGTAAAGAAATGTGTACAATTCCTACAATTTCTATCAGATATTTTCTTTGTCGCTCCTAATTGGGAGACCCAGACAATTGGGTGTATAGCTACTGCCTCCGGAGGCCACACAAAGCATTACACTTAAAAGTGTAAGGCCCCTCCCCTTCTGCTTATACACCCCCCGTGGGATCACGGGCTCCTCAGTTTTCAAGCTTTGTGCGAAGGAGGTCAGACATCCACGCATAGCTCCACTGTTTAGTCAGCAGCAGCTGCTGACTATGTCGGATGGAAGAAAAGAGGACCCATACTAGGGTCCCCAGCATGCTCCCTTCTCACCCCACTTTTGTCGGCGGTGTTTGTTAAGGTTGAGGTACCCATTGCGGGTACGGAGGCTGGAGCCCACATGCTGAATCCTTCCCCATCCCCCTTAGGGCTCTGGGTGAAGTGGGATTTTACCGGTCTCCAGGCACATGGGACCGTGCTCCGTCCACAGCCCCTGGGAATCTGCTGGATATGGAGCGGAGTATCGTCAGGGACAGGCCCTGCTACGTCAAGGTACTCTGTGTCCCCGTACAGACCGCGCGCACACTGCAGCATTGCTGGGTGTGTTAGTGCGCCGGGGACAACAGCGCTGCGCGCTTGTGCCACACTTCCACAGCTTGCTGAGGGAGTTATTGTGTTGGGAACTGCCGCGCCGGCCGCTGCTGGCAGTTTACACTGCGGCGCGGCTGGGACTTGTGGTGCGCCGGGGACTTCCGCGCTAGCCGTGCATATTTGACGGCCGCGTTTATTACTAGAGTCCCCGGCTTTTGCGGCCTAGTTTCGCTTCGTTCCCGCCCCCAGGCCTGCCAGTCAGGGGAAGGGCGGGACGCTGTACAGAACGTCAGCGCCGAGGGCTGGAGTCTGCTTTACATACTCCAGCCCTCACATTGAGCACAGTGGGACGCCAGTTTCCCGCACTTTGTCTGAGGCACGCCCACGGTACGCCCCTCTTCACAGGACGCCGGCAGCCATTCCTGAATGCAGTCTGAGCTGGAGAGGGGAGACAAGTTCTGGGAGACCCAGGCACGGGATTCTGGCGACCACACACCCGCTTTCAGCGGGCGGTAAGCGGCACCTCGGTGCTGTCCACACTAGTGCCGAAGTGTACAATTGTATTTTTATGCTTGCATGCTATACATTGCACTAAACGGTCGCTGGTGATTCTTGGCTATATACCCTCCTAGATTGCTCAGTGGAGACTACAGCATGTCGTCCGCAAAAAACAAGGGTGCCAAGGCACAGGCTTTCTATGCTGCTTGTACCGCTTGTGAGGCTGCTCCACTGACCCCCATTGTGTGCAGTGCTCGGCCCCTGTGGCACTTGCTCGGCCGGGGCCTCTGCTGGAGGTGGCCCAAGGAGAACCACCTGTGAATACTGTCCAGGTGACGGGGACAGAGTTTGCAATTTTTGCTGATAGATTGTCTGTGACTATGACTAAAATTCTAGAAACTTTGCAGTCTAGACCAGTAACTCAGACCATGGGCACTGTGGAATCATTGCTCCCTGGTCCCCCTCAGTTGGAACAGCTCCGGGTTCCGGGGGTGTGCCATGCATCCCAGGGTGACGGCTCTGACACGGACGACAGTCCCAGACAGCCTAAGCGAGCTCGCTATGAGCGGCCCTCGACTTCATCACACTGGTCAGGGTCCCAGCAGGAGGATTCTTTGTGTGATGAGGCGGAGGTAGCTGATCAGGATTCTGATCCTGAGACCGCTCTCAATCTGGATACACCTGATGGTGACGCCATAGTGAATGATCTTATAGCGTCCATCAATAAAATGTTGGATATTTCTCCCCCAGCTCCTCCAGTGGAGGAGTCAGCTTCACAGCAGGAGAAATTCCATTTCAGGTATCCCAAGCGTAAATTAAGTACTTTTCTGGACCACTCTGACTTTAGAGAGTCAGTCCAGAAACACCACGCTTATCCAGACAAGCGTTTCTCCAAACGGCTTAAGGATACACGTTATCCCTTTCCTCCTGACGTGATCAAGAGCTGGACCCAGTGTCCCAAAGTGGATCCCCCAATCTCCAGGCTTGCGGCTAGATCCATAGTTGCAGTGGAGGACGGGGCTGCTCTTAAAGATGCCACTGACAGGCAGATGGAGCTCTGGTTGAAATCCATCTATGAAGCTATCGGCGCGTCGTTTGCTCCTGCATTCGCAGCCGTATGGGCACTCCAAGCTATTTCAGCTGGTCTTACACAGATTGACACGGTCACACGTACATCTGTTCCGCAGGTGGCATCCTTAACCTCTCAAATGTCTGCATTTGCGTCTTACGCGATTAATGCGGTTCTGGACTCTACGAGCCGTACGGCAGTGGCGTCCGCCAACTCCGTGGTTTTACGCAGAGCCTTGTGGTTAAGGGAATGGAAAGCAGATTCGGCTTCCAAAAAGTGCTTAACCAGTTTGCCATTTTCTGGTGACCGACTGTTTGGTGAGCGTTTGGATGAAATCATTAAACAGTCCAAGGGTAAGGATTCATCCTTACCTCAGCCCAGACAAAACAAACCCCAACAGAGGAGGGGACAGTCGGGGTTTCGGTCCTTTCGAGGTTCGGGCAGGTCCCAATTCTCCTCGTCCAAAAGGACTCAAAAGGATCAGAGGAGCTCAGATTCTTGGCGGGCTCAGTCACGCTCAAAAAAGACAGCCGGAAGACCCGCTACCAAGGCGGCTTCCTCATGACTTTCGGCCTCCTCTCGCCGCATCCTCGGTCGGTGGCAGGCTCTCCCGCTTTGGCGACATTTGGCTGCCACAGGTCCAAGACCGTTGGGTGAGAGACATTCTGTCTCACGGGTACAGGATAGAGTTCAGTTCTCGTCCTCCAACTCGATTCTTCAGAACGTCTCCGCCTCCCGACCGAGCCGATGCTCTTCTGCAGGCGGTGTGCACTCTAAAGGCGGAAGGAGTGGTGACCCCCGTTCCTCTTCAGGAGCAAGGTCACGGTTTTTACTCCAATTTGTTTGTGGTACCAAAAAAGGACGGGTCTTTCCGTCCCGTTCTGGACCTAAAACTTCTCAACAAGCACGTGAAAACCAGACGGTTCCGGATGGAATCCCTCCGCTCCGTCATCGCCGCAATGTCTCAAGGAGATTTTCTAGCATCAATAGACATCAAGGATGCTTATCTCCACGTACCGATTGCTCCAGAGCATCAGCGTTTTCTACGCTTCATTATAGGAGACGAACACCTTCAGTTCGTAGCCCTGCCTTTTGGTCTGGCGACAGCCCCACGGGTCTTCACCAAAGTCATGGCAGCTGTAGTTGCAGTCCTGCACTCTCAAGGACACTCTGTGATCCCTTACTTAGACGATCTGCTTGTCAAGGCGCCTTCTCAAGAGGCATGCCAACACAGCCTGAACGTTGCGCTGGAGACCCTCCAGGGTTTCGGGTGGATCATCAACTTTTCCAAGTCAAATCTAACCCCGACCCAGTCGATAACATATCTTGGCATGGAGTTTCATACTCTCTCAGCGGTAGTGAAGCTTCCGCTTGTCAAACAGCGTTCACTACAGACAGGGGTGCAATCTCTCCTTCAAGGCCAGTCACACCCCTTGAGACGCCTCATGCACTTCCTAGGGAAGATGGTTGCAGCAATAGAGGCAGTCCCTTTCGCGCAGTTTCATCTGCGTCCACTGCAATGGGACATTCTCCGCCAATGGGACGGGAAGTCAAAGTCCCTCGACAGGAACGTCTCCCTTTCTCAGGCGGCCAAGGATTCTCTTCGATGGTGGCTGCTTCCCACCTCATTGTCGAAAGGGAAATCCTTCCTACCCCCATCCTGGGCGGTGGTGACGACAGATGCGAGTCTGTCAGGGTGGGGAGCAGTCTTTCTCCACCACAGGGCTCAAGGTACGTGGACTCAGCAAGAGTCCACCCTTCAGATCAACGTTCTGAAGATCAGGGCAGTGTATCTTGCCCTACAAGCCTTCCAGCAGTGGCTGGAAGGCAAGCAGATCCGAATTCAGTCGGACAACTCCACAGCGGTGGCATACATCAACCACCAAGGAGGAACTCGCAGTCGGCAAGCCTTCCAGGAAGTCCGGCGGATTCTGACGTGGGTGGAAGACACGGCATCCACCATATCCGCAGTTCACATCCCAGGCGTGGACAACTGGGAAGCAGACTTCCTCAGTCGCCAGGGTATGGACGCAGGGGAATGGTCTCTTCACCCGGACGTGTTTCAGGAGATCTGTCGCCGCTGGGGGATGCCGGACGTCGACCTAATGGCGTCTCGGCACAACAACAAGGTCCCAGCTTTCATGGCACGGTCTCACGATCACAGAGCTCTGGCGGCAGACGCCTTAGTTCAAGATTGGTCGCAGTTCCGGCTTCCTTATGTGTTTCCACCTCTGGCTCTGTTGCCCAGAGTGCTGCGCAAGATCAGGTCCGACTGCCGCCGCGCCATCCTCGTCGCTCCAGACTGGCCAAGGAGGTCGTGGTACCCGGATCTGTGGCACCTCGCGGTAGGCCAACCGTGGGCACTACCAGACCGACCAGACTTGCTGTCTCAAGGGCCGTTTTTCCATCAGAATTCTGCGGCCCTGAACCTGACTGTGTGGCCATTGAGTCCTGGATCCTAGCGTGTTCAGGATTGTCTCAAGAGGTCATTGCCACCATGAGACAGGCTAGAAAACCTACCTCTGCCAAGATATACCACAGGACGTGGAAAATATTCTTATCTTGGTGCTCTGCTCAGGGAGTTTCTCCCTGGCCATTTGCATTGCCTACTTTTCTTTCCTTCCTACAATCCGGTTTGGAAAAAGGTTTGTCGCTCAGCTCCCTCAAGGGACAAGTCTCAGCGCTATCTGTATTTTTTCAGAAGCGCCTAGCACGACTTCCTCAGGTACGCACGTTCCTGCAAGGGGTCTGTCATATCGTCCCTCCTTACAAGCGGCCGTTAGAGCCCTGGGATCTGAACAGGGTTCTAATTGTTCTTCAGAAGCCGCCTTTCGAGCCTATGAGGGATGTTTCCCTTTCTCGTCTTTCACAGAAAGTGGCTTTTCTAGTAGCGGTCACGTCTCTTCGGAGAGTGTCCGAGCTAGCAGCGCTGTCATGCAAATCTCCCTTCCTGGTGATTCACCAGGACAAGGTGGTTCTGCGCCCGATTCCGGAGTTTCTCCCTAAGGTGGTATCCCCCTTTCATCTCAATCAGGATATCTCCTTGCCTTCTTTGTGTCCTCATCCAGTTCATCAATGTGAGAAGGATTTGCATTTGTTGGATCTGGTGAGAGCGCTCAGGATCTACATTTCCCGCACGGCGCCCCTGCGCCGCTCGGATGCACTCTTTGTCCTTGTCGCTGGTCAGCGCAAAGGGTCGCAAGCTTCCAAATCCACCCTGGCTCGGTGGATCAAGGAACCAATTCTTGAAGCCTACCGTTCTGCTGGGCTTCCGGTTCCCTCAGGGCTGAAGGCCCATTCTACCAGAGCCGTGGGTGCGTCCTGGGCATTGCGGCACCAGGCTACGGCTCAGCAGGTGTGCCAGGCGGCTACCTGGTCGAGTCTGCACACTTTTACCAAACACTATCAGGTGCATACCTATGCTTCGGCGGACGCCAGCCTAGGTAGACAAGTCCTTCAGGCGGCAGCTGCCCACCTGTAGGAAGGGGCTGTTTTTACGGTCCTATCACGAAGGGTTATTATACCCACCCAGGGACTGCTTTTGGACGTCCCAATTGTCTGGGTCTCCCAATTAGGAGCGACAAAGAAGAAGGGAATTTTGTTTACTTACCGTAAATTCCTTTTCTTCTAGCTCCAATTGGGAGACCCAGCACCCGCCCTGTTTGCTTAGGGATTTTTGGTTTTTCGGGTGCACATGTTGTTCATGTTGAATGGTTTCGGTTCTCCGATGTTCCTTCGGATTGAATTTGTTCTTAAACCAGTTATTGGCTTTCCTCCTTCTTGCTTTTGCACTAAAACTGAGGAGCCCGTGATCCCACGGGGGGTGTATAGGCAGAAGGGGAGGGGCCTTACACTTTTAAGTGTAATGCTTTGTGTGGCCTCCGGAGGCAGTAGCTATACACCCAATTGTCTGGGTCTCCCAATTGGAGCTAGAAGAAAAGGAATTTACGGTAAGTAAACAAAATTCCCTTCTTTTATTCAAACCTTCAAATTAAACGTTACAATCTGCACTTGAATTCTGTTGTAGAGGTTTCATTTCAAATCCAATGTGGTGGCATGCAGAGCCCAACTCGCGAAAATTGTGTCACTGTCCAAATATTTCTGGACCTAACTGTACATACAGCCATAGTGGTGCTCCTATAGTAGTTTTATGAGTGCCATGTACAGGGCCCCCATAAGTGACAGCAGAACTTTATTTTACGGCTTCCAAGTTTTCACTATAGGTGACAGGTTGATGCCCGATTAATTAAAGTGATTGGCTGTCTAGATGATGAACGCAGGCATACAGCTGGGCATGCAGAGTTGTGTAGTGTTGCATATTCTGCATTATCCAAGTGTACCTTTCTTTTCAATCCTGATGAAACACAGATAAAAATGCAAGCGTCTGTAGTGCTGGGAGCAGTAGTCCGGCCACAGATTGCAGAGCTCTACAGAAGTGCGGAGTAATGATGAGTTCTGTCTAATCTGTAAGCATGGGGTTAATCTGAGACACTTCCTGCAGTTACAGCTCCTGATCCTGCTCTGAGATTACGGGGGCTCAGTTTCCTGAGTCAGGTCCGGCCCTATAATACTGCAGTAGATCAACCAGATCAGCGAATGTGTCCTATAAGAATGTTCCTGCATATTACCAGACAATAGAGAGAGCCAGTGTGGACTAGTAGAGGGCCGCCTGCTCCTTCAGGAACTGGTGGAATAAACCTCATGCACCTATGTCCTTGGATGTGTAGTAAGTCACAATGATGGTCACTGCTCTTTCCATAGCTGCAGGTTATACTGGGGTCTGAGGTCATTTAAAATAACCCCTAGTGACTCAGTCTGCAATGTTCAGCCCTCATGCTTTACCCTGCAGCTCTGATTCTGCAAATTAGGACCAACTTCCTTTTTCGGTTGTCTCTGATTATTATAGTTCTGATATTACTGTTGTGTGTTTTTACAGAAGCATCTGATATGTGGTCCTGTGAAAGTGCTCAACTCTACAGCACCCATTGACTGCTCTCAGTACTTTCAGTAAGTTCTTCTTAGTGTGTCCTCAACACGTCACATATAATTACACATCAGGGTAACTACCTCACCTTTCCTGTCTGTGTATATGGTAAAGATGATCCTGCCATAAGGGGATGATAGGTCTATGGCTTCTACAAATGTATTCAGAGCGCCCTCTATTGGTGGCAAAAGGAAGTTCAGATTTTCATAGGTACACTATATGGAGAAAAGTATGTGCTCCCCACAACCACCTCCAGGGGCTTTTCTGATCTCAATAGACATTATATATACACATACTATGTGGAGATAAGTATGTGCCCCTTCCACATCCACCTCTGGGAGCTTCTCTGACCTCCCGTTCTACAGCCATAGACATATATATATATATATATATATCACACACTATATGGAGAAAAGTATGTGCCCCCTCCACGTCCACCCCCAGGAGCTTCTCTGACCTCCTGTTCAAGATCCATAGACATTAATATTAAATCACTTCTCAGCAGATGTAATGGCTTCCGCTCTTCTGGGAAGGATTTCTTCAAGATTTTGGAAGCATCTGTGGGAATTATTACCCCTTCTTCCAGAAGAACAATGTGAGGTCAGATTTTGATGTTTGGTAGAGGCCGGGCTCACAATCTCTTGTCTGGTTACCCCCATTGAGTAGGATGGGGCTGAGGTCCGGGCTCTATGCAGTCAATCATGTTCTTCCACTAAACTCCCCCAACCATGTCTGTATGCACTGGGCACAGTCATGGGGAACAGAAAAGGGTCTTCCCCCAAACTGTTCCCAAAAAGCTGGAAGCTACAATTGTCCACATTGTTTTCAGCTGAAGGATTAAGATTTCCCTTCAGTATAACTATGGGGCCAAGGCCGACCCCTGATAACAGCCCAGAGCATTATCCCCCTCCACCAAACTGTAGAGCGGGCACAATGCAGTCATGGGGTAAAGTTCTCATGGCATTCACCAAACCCCAAATTGTCAATCATATAGATCCATCACTGCACAGAACACGTTTCCTCCAAAGTCTAGTAGAGGCGGCTTTACACCCCTCCATCCGATGATCGTTTTTGTGCTTGGTAATGTACGGCTGCAGGCAGCTGTTCGGCCATTAAAATCTATGCCATGAAGCTCTCAGCGGGGGCACAGCTCTTGCACGGATGTTGAAAACGGAATTCAGTGGTTAAGATTTGTAGTCCTATAGTTTTCTCCATAGAATGTAAATGCATTAGGAACAGAATAATTACTCTGCACAGCTCAAGAGTGTGCTGCACATTGCTTACACTGCTGATATATAATGGTGGATCATTGCTGTGTCTCATGGTAATGTCTTCCAATTGTCTTCCACAGGCTGCGGCGATCTCAGATGCTGGAAGCCTCAGTCATGAAATATGGAGAAAATGTTCAAGGTTGTAATTGATGTATTTTTCCTCTTTGTAAAACTGTCTGTTTATAACATGGATCACATACAGATTATATGCAGCCAAAAGTTTATTAAGCAAATCTGAATATTCTTAAAGGGAACCTGTCAGGTCCAATATGCACCCAGAACCACGAGCAGTTCTGGGTGCATTTTACTAATCCCTGTTTAACCGTCCCTGTATACACTAGCATAGATATTTAGAAAAGTATTTCTAAAGATCTTATATTGTATGCTAATGAGCGAGGGGACTAGTCCCCTGGGTGTTAGTTCCCCTTGCTAGTCGCCCCCATTAGCATGTTAATACGTCCCTGTGGGTGTGCTAACATGCTAATGAATGCAGCGTCAGAGGACAATCTCACTCACCTCTCCACCGCCATCACCACCCGACCTGGATTTCGGCACAGTGCGCATGACCCTTGAGGTTCGGTCATGTGCACTACTTCAGTTTGAAGCCAGGACGCGTACACCCGGCTTCATAGTACACATAACCGGAACTCCAGGGTCATGCGCACTGAGCTGAAATCCAGCGTCAGGCGGCGATGGTAGCAGAGGTGAGTGAGATCATCCTCTGACGCTGTACGTTAATTTATATGTTAGCAACCCACAGGGGCGTACTAACATACTAATGGAGCCGACTAGCCAGGGGAACTAACGCCCAGGGGACTAGTCCCCTCACTCATTAGCATATGATAAAAGATCTTTAGAAATACTTTTTCTAAAGATCTCTTTATCTATACGAGTGTATACAGGGACGGTTAGGCAGGGATTAGCAATATGGACCAGGAACTGCTCGTGGTTCTGGGTGCATATTGGATCTGACAGCTTTCCTTTTAAGTAGCAGAGGGACATTTGTACAACCTTAGCTCTGCAAGCGATGGACTTTTAACTTCCAGCAATCAGAGATGTTTACTGATGATGTCATCTGTTGGGCCGGGATGATGATGTATGATGTCACAGCTCATCCTTTCTTTGTTTTATGTCCAGGTGAGAGCTGGGATGCAATGATCAACTCTCTGACCTCAGCTGCAATCAAGTTTGAGTTAATGGCAACTCCTCATCGCTCCCAGGTAATATTGTCCAGGAAAGTACATATAGTACTAGTGGAGATTTCTCCTCTGTCTCTTAGGCCGGTTTCAGATGTCCGTGTTTAATCAGGTACCAGTCACATGCATGGCTATGGTCATACGTGTGACATCCATGTTTGCATACGTCTGACAGGTACCGGAGAAAACACGGGTCTGGGAAATAAAAAGATTTTCCATATTTACCTGTTTTCTTAGTCTCTGCTGACTCCCGTTCCTGACCCCCGCTCATTATATTCATCAATTTATTCACCGCACTCAGGACCTGGAAGCCGGAGCAGTGCTGGGGACAGCACCGCCGAGGACGGCACCGCGGGGACAGGTGAGTATTCCGCAAGTACAGTGACGTCCAGGAGATCATCGGAGTTCCCAATGAACTCTGATGATGCCCACACTACAGCTTCACGGGTTCATCAGAGTTCATTGGGAACTGTGATGAGTCCCCGAGATGATCCGGCATCCAGATTCTCAAAACACACACACACACACACACACACTCACACTCACACACTCACACACTCACACACTCACACACTCACACACTTACACACTCACACACTCACACACTCACACACTCACACACTCTGCTGTTTACTCACCCAGCAATGCGGTCCCCGGCACTGAAGTCCCCAGCGCTGCTCCGGCTTCCAGCTCCACAGGGCACTGAATATTCAGTGAGTATAATGAGCGGGGCTCAGGAGCAGGAGGCAGCAGAGCCGGAGACCGCATCGCTGAAGAGAGGTAAATATAGAAAATCTTTTTATTAAAAAGACCCAGGTTTTCTTCAGTACGTGTCACACGGATCACATCAGTGTGCGATCCATGTGACACCCGTGCTACCGGCGAAAAAACGGACATGCCTGCGTGTGTACGTGCGGGGTCACACGGTCCATGTGAGTAACAGCAAATAATAACATGGGTACGGGTGGCATCTGTGTTAAAAAACGGATGCCACACATACCTGAAACACGAATGTCTGAAACCAGCCTTATTCTGCTACTGTCTGGGCATAACGGGAGTTGTCCCCTGGAGAGCCAAAGTTTTGAGACCGGATCAGAATTAGACTTCAGACTTTGTAGTCTGAATCCATAGTGACATATAGATCTGAGCAGGAGCTGTATACACAGAATGGTAACACATTTTTAATTGAATTGCAAAATTGCCTCTTTTTTTATTTTAGATGCATTGGGGAAACAAAAAGGGGTGTCAGAAGTGTTTTGCCTTTTTTTTTTAAAAAAAAAAAAAAAAAAGCAAGGGTAATTCTTGCTTAACAATGAGGTTCAAATTAGACCATCACTTGGCACTTTTTGGGGACTGCAAATACGGTGACCACATCTACATCCAGTGTGTCCATGGAGGAGGAATACCTCCATATTGGTGTATGTGGACATTCCTCACCCATGAGATCTCTCTATGTACATTTGAGGGTGACCAAAGTGAACAGAACTACAAGATAATGAAATAAGCCGAATAAAAGAATAAAGTCATCCCAGTCTAGTTAGTATATTAGCTCCTCGCCTGGGCTCATGATTTACAGTGGAACGACTTTTTTTTTTTTCCCCTCATTAAGGTGAACCTGAACTTGAAGGAGGCCAACATCACAACCAAAGGAACGAAAAGTGGGGCATTTGTGATGTATAACTGCGCCCGTCTGGCCACCATGTTTGATAGCTATAACAGTGCTGTCCGGCAAGGTACCGCATCCATCATCTACCTGTGGGCTGCCGGTGTCTTGATCAGGCTATTAATGATATTCTTTTCTCAGGCACCTATCCAGAGTTCCCACCAGCTGGAGATCTCAACTATTCTACTCTTCGTGAAGAGGTGAGAGAACGGTGCTTATTTTCTAAGGCTGCGCGACCATGATCAGTGTTAGCAGCGTGTTTTCACTGCTTCGAAAACGCTGCATTATACAGTACAAGCACAGTGGATGGGATTTTTAGAAATCCCGTGCCTACTGTGCTTGTTTTTCCCTCAGCGAAAACTGACCTGCGGTGCAGCTTTCCAACCCACAGCATTTCAAATCTTTGCTGCGGAGACTCAAGCGTTCTCTGGAGGGAGAACACAGCGAGCGACCACAACTGCCCGAGCCCAGATCGTGGGCATGAGCAACTGCGGTCTCCTGTGGAGCAGACTCACTGCCCCGCCACATCCAGGACACAGCGAGCGACCACAACTACCCAAACCCGGATTGTGGGCATGAATGAGCAACTGCAGTCTTCTGTGGTGCAGACTCGCGGCCCCGCAGGTCAGGACCCGCCACATCCAGGACATAGCGAGTCCTGATTGTGTGCACATACCCTAAAGGGGGCTTTACACGCTGCGATATCGTTATTGAATTCTTGTCGGGGTCACGGTGTTTGTGATGCACATCCGGCATCATTAACGATATCGCAGCGTGTGACAAGGATGAGCGACCTTAAACGATCGCAAAAGTGGACAAAATCGTTTGCCGCGGAGAGGTCGTCCTGAAACAAAAAATCGTTTTCAGGATGTTAGCGATGTTGTTCCTCGTTCCTGCGGCACCACACATCGGTGTGTGTAACACCGCAGGAGCGACGAACATCTCCTTACCTGCATCCAACGGGAATACGGAAGGAAGGAAGGAGGTGGGCGGGTTGTTACGTCCCGCTCATCTCCGCCCATCCGCTTCTATTGGATGCCTGCCGTGTGACGTCGCTTAGAAAGGCGGTTCACCGGACAGATCGACGTCGCAGGGCAGGTAAGTCCGTGTGACGGGGGTATGCGAGGTTGTGCACCATGGGCAGCGATTTGCCTGTGTCGCACAACCGACGGGGGCGGGTATGATCGCTTGCGATCTCGCTAGCGAGATCGCAGCGTGTAAAGCTCACTTAAGACTTCATATCCTATTAGATTTAAGACAGCGAGCGCCTCCTGGCGTTTATTTATGTGACAAACCATTTATAGGGAGCAGAAGTTGTAAAGCGAAGATCATGTTCTGTTTTGGACGGTTGCCTATTAGGATTTGTACACAACTTCTGTTTCATCACACAGGGAGAATGGCTCCTTCTCTTTAATTATATCATGATGTTCCCAGAGGTGCTCAGCCAGTCGGCACAGATGTCACTCACCTCCCCGGGGATCCGGATCACAGCCAACACCGAGACGGTAAGATATCTGCAGGGCCGGTTTACTATGTAAGGAAAAAGAGACCGGGACACTGATAAACGCATAGAGATGTAGCAGAGCTGAGGTTGTTATATGAATCTGGCTCTGCTAGATCTGTGTTTTATGTTAAGACCTAAGGGACTCACCCCAAAATGTGAAACTTATTCTTTAGCGCAACTTAAGATTAAAAGCTTCATTTTTCAGTGCTCCCGCGAGGAATGGACATAGCTACACCATAATCAGCACTGGTTTATCCCACAGAACACGGAACGCAAGGGCAGGGTATCTCCACTTGTCTGCAGAATGGGAGCCCCCAACTGCACAGTCACTATTGATTCAGGCAAATGAGGAGGAAAATGCAGCTGCAGTTCTCTACTTTTACTGATATAGCAATTCTGGAATCACCCAAACATGCTTAAAGATTTAATCTCAAGATTGTAAGTTATTCACTATATGTAGAATAGGGAATAAATTAATGATTGCTGCAGATCTGGTCTGTGGGACCTGGAATAGTATTTTGCAGACACCGGTTTGGAATGGATTGAAGGTACATATGCCCAGTCTCTGCTCCATTCACTAAGTGTGGGACTGCGGGCAAGCGGAGTACAGCTCTCTGTTTTTTTTCCGGAAGTCCTATAGACAATGAATGGGAAGGAGGTAGAACATGCGCACCACTATGCCATTCAGGACTGGGCTCTGCAAAGTCTGGTTCTCGGGATCGAGATCCCTGCTCTGGAGATTCCAGAGGTCATAACCCCAGTGATTACTAAGTGTTCCCATTGTCCTATGTATTGGGGATAACATGATTTTGGAAATAACCCATTAATTGGATGTTTTCATTCACTTCCATGGAAGTTACTGAGAGTGCTACATAGTAACTCTCGACCTAAGAGCTAAACCAGACGTCCATGAAACTAGGTCTGAGCATGGACCGCACTACACATACATTGTGTCAACCCATATCCTGTCCACCACCATTAACTTGAGAATGGCAGCAGCTATAGGCATAGAAGTGGTGTCTAGGTATAGTAAAGTAGCCATGTGCTATGCAATGAAACCACCTATAGCGCCACCTGGTGGAAAGCACTGGAGTTAGCATTTTTATCTTGAAAATGGAACGAGATAGAGGAAAAAAGAAGGGAATTTTGTTTACTTACCGTAAATTCCTTTTCTTCTAGCTCCAATTGGGAGACCCAGACAATTGGGTGTATAGCTACTGCCTCCGGAGGCCGCACAAAGTACTACACTTAAAAGTGTAAGGCCCCTCCCCTTCTGGCTATACACCCTCCCGTAGGAGTACGGATTCCTCAGTTTTAGTACCAAAGCAAGAAGGAGGAAAGCCAATAACAGTTTCAAAAAACAAATTCAATCCGATAACAAGATCGGAGAACTTAAGAAACAACATGAACAACATGTGCACCCGAAAAACGAAACCCTAAGAACAATAGGGCGGGTGCTGGGTCTCCCAATTGGAGCTAGAAGAAAAGGAATTTACGGTAAGTAAACAAAATTCCCTTCTTCTTTTTCGCTCCTAATTGGGAGACCCAGACAATTGGGACGTCCAAAAGCAGTCCCTGGGTGGGTAAAAAGATACCTCGTGATCGGGCTGTCAGGCAGCCCTTTCCTACAGGTGGGCCACCGCCGCCTGAAGGACCTGTCTACCTAGGCTGGCATCTGCCGAAGCGTAGGTATGCACTTGATAGTGTTTGGTAAACGTGTGCAGACTCGACCAGGTAGCCGCCTGGCACACCTGCTGAGCCGTAGCCTGATGCCGCAATGCCCAGGACGCACCCACGGCTCTGGTAGAATGGGCCTTCAGTCCAGATGGAATCGGAAGCCCAGCAGAACGGTATGTGTGAAGAATTGGTTCCTTGATCCACCGCGCCAGGGTGGATTTGGAAGCTTGCGATCCCTTATGCTGACCAGCAACTAGGACAAAGAGCGCATCAGAACGGCGCATAGGCGCCGTGCGATAAATGTAAATCCTGAGTGCTCTCACCAGGTCCAACAGATGTAAACCTTTTTCAAATTGGTGAACTGGATGCGGACACAAAGATGGCAAAGTGATATCCTGATTGAGATGAAAGGAAGAAACCACCTTGGGAGAAAACTCTGGAATTGGACGCAGTACTACCTTGTCTTGGTGAAACACCAGGAAGGGAGATTTGCAAGATAACGCCGCTAGCTCGGACACTCTACGAAGAGACGTGACCGCCACAAGAAAAACCACTTTTTGTGAAAGCCGAGAAAAGGAAATCTCCTTCATAGGCTCGAAAGGCGGCTTCTGGAGAGCAATGAGAACCTTGTTTAGATCCCAGGGTTCCAATGGCCGTCTGTAAGGAGGAACGATATGACAAACTCCTTGGAGAAACGTGCGTACTTTAGAAAGCTGTGCCAAGCGCTTCTGAAAGAATACGGATAGCGCGGAGACTTGACCCTTAAGAGAGCTAAGCGACAAACCTTTTTCCAACCCAGACTGCAGGAAGGAAAGAAAAATTGGCAATGCAAATGGCCAGGGAAAAACCCTCTGAGCCGAGCACCAAGCTAAGAATATCTTCCACGTCCTGTGATAGATCTTAGCTGAGGATGGTTTTCTAGCCTGTCTCATTGTGGCAACTACTTCATGAGATAAACCTGAGGCCGCTAGGATCCAGGACTCAATGGCCACACAGTCAGGTTCAGGGCCGCAGAATTCAGATGGAAAAACGGCCCTTGAGACAGCAAATCTGGACGGTCTGGTAGTGCCCATGGTTGGCCTACCGTGAGATGCCACAGATCCGGGTACCACGACCTTCTTGGCCAGTCTGGAGCGACGAGAATGGCTCGATGGCAGTCGGACCTGATTTTCCGGAGAACTCTGGGCAACAATGCTAGAGGTGGGAACACATAGGGTAGTCGGAATTGCGACCAATCCTGAACCAAGGCGTCTGCCGCCAGCGCTCGGTGATCGTGAGACCGTGCCATGAAAACTGGGACCTTGTTGTTGTGCCGTGACGCCATCAGATCGACGTCCGGCGTCCCCCAGCGGCAACAGATCTGCTGAAACACGTCCGGGTGAAGGGACCATTCCCCTGCGTCCATGCCCTGGCGACTGAGAAAGTCTGCTTCCCAGTTTTCCACGCCTGGGATGTGAACTGCGGATATGGTGGACGCTTTGCTTTCCACCCACGTCAAAATCCGCCGGACTTCTTGAAAGGCTTGGCGACTGCGTGTTCCCCCTTGGTGGTTGATGTACGCCACCGCCGTGGAATTGTCCGACTGAATCCGAATCTGCTTGCCTTCCAGCCATTGTTGGAAGGCTCGCAGAGCAAGATAGACTGCTCTGATTTCCAGAACATTGATCTGCAGGGTGGACTCTTCCTGAGTCCACGTCCCCTGAGCCCTGTGGTGGAGAAACACCGCTCCCCACCCTGATAGGCTCGCATCCGTCGTGACCACTGCCCAGGATGGGGGTAGGAACGACTTTCCCTGTGACAATGAGGTGGGGAGAAGCCACCAACGCAGAGAGTCCTTGGCAGTCTGAGAGAGGGAGACAGTCCTGTCGAGGGACGTCGACTTCCCATCCCATTGGCGTAGAATGTCCCATTGTAGAGGGCGCAGATGAAACTGCGCGAACGGGACCGCCTCCATTGCTGCTACCATCTTTCCTAGGAAATGCATGAGGCGCCTCAGTGAGTGTGACTGGCTCTGAAGGAGAGATTGCACTCCTGTCCGCAGCGAACACTGCTTGTCCAGTGGAAGCTTCACTATCGCTGAGAGAGTATGAAACTCCATGCCAAGATAAGTCAGTGATTGGGTCGGGGTTAGATGAGACTTTGGAAAGTTGATAATCCACCCGAAACTCTGGAGAGTGTCTAGTGCCACTTTCAGACTGTGTTGGCATGCCTCTTGAGAGGGTGCCTTTATGAGCAGGTCGTCTAGATACGGGATGACCGAGTGACCTTGCGAGTGCAGGACAGCTACTACTGCTGCCATGACCTTGGTGAAGACCCGGGGGGCTGTTGCCAGACCGAAAGGTAACGCTACGAACTGCAGGTGTTCGTCGTGTATGACGAAGCGTAGGAAACGCTGATGCTCTGGCGCAATCGGCACGTGGAGATACGCATCTTTGATGTCTATTGATGCTAGAAAATCTCCTTGAGACATTGAGGCTATGACGGAGCGTAGGGATTCCATCCGGAACCTCCTGACTTTTACGTGTCTGTTGAGCAACTTTAGATCCAGGACGGGTCGATACGATCCGTCCTTTTTTGGGACCACAAACAGATTGGAGTAAAAACCGTGACCTTGTTCCTGAAGAGGGACGGAGGTCACCACTCCTTCCGCCTTTAGAGCGGCCACCGCCTGCAACAGAGCATCGGCTTGGTCTGGTGGTGGAGAAGTTCTGAAGAAACGAGTTGGCGGACGAGAACTGAACTCTATCCTGTACCCGTGAGACAGAATATCCCTCACCCAACGGTCTTTGACGCGTGACAGCCAAATGTCGCCAAAGTGGGAAAGCCTCCCACCGACCGAGGGTGTGGGAATCAGAGACTGCAAGTCATGAGGACGCCGTCTTGGCAACGGTTCCTCCGGCTGTCTTTTTTGGGCGTGACTGAGACCTCCAAGAATCTGAGCGTCTCTGATCTTTTTGAGTCTTTTTTGACGAGGAAAATTGGGACCTGCCCGGTCCTCGAAAGGACCGATAACCAGACTGACCCCTCCTCTGTTGGGGTTTGTTTTGTCTGTGTTGCGGTAAGGATGAGTCCTTACCCTTGGAGTGTTTGATGATTTCATCCAAACGCTCTCCAAACAATCGGTCACGAGAAAAAGGCAAATTGGTTAAGCACTTCTTGGAATGAGAATCTGCCTTCCAATGTCTCAACCACAGGGCCCTACGCAAAACAACGGAGTTGGCTGACGCCACTGCCGTACGGCTTGTAGCGTCAAGAACAGCATTAATCGCGTACGACGCGAATGCCGCCATTTGCGAGGTCAATGGTGCTACCTGCGGGGCAAATGCACGTGTGACTGAGTCGACTTGCACAAGCCCGGCTGAGATAGCTTGGAGTGCCCATACGGCAGCAAAAGATGGCGCTAACGACGCTCCAATAGCTTCATAGATGGATTTCAGCCAGAGCTCCATCTGCCTGTCAGTGGCATCTTTAAGTGCCGCTCCATCTTCAACTGCAACCAAGGATCTAGCTGCAAGCCTGGAAATTGGAGGATCCACTTTTGGACACTGGGTCCAACCCTTGACCACCTCAGGGGGAAAAGGATAGCGTGTATCTTTAAGCCGTTTAGAAAAACGCCTTTCCGGATAAGCGTGGGGTTTCTGGATTGCGTCTCTAAAGTCAGCGTGGTCCAGAAAAGTGCTTAATGTACGCTTGGGATATCTGAAATGGATTCTCTCGTGCTGCGAAGCTGACTCCTCTACAAGAGGAGCTGGTGGAGAAATATTTAACATCTTATTGATGGATGCTATAAGATCATTAACTATGGCGTCACCATCTGGTGTATCTAGATTGAGAGCGGTCCCAGGATCAGAATCCTGATCAGTTACGTCCGCCTCATCACCCATAGATTCATCTCGCTGGGATCCTGACCATTGAGATGAATGTGAAGGCCTCTCATAGCGAGCCCGCTTAGGTTGCCTGGGACCATCGTCCGAGTCAGAGTCTTCACCCTGAGGTGTATGTGCCCGTCCCGGAGCTTGGAAGTAATTCAGCTGAGGGGGACCAGGGGGCAATGATTGCACAGTGTCCGTGGCCTGAAGTACAGGCCTAGCCCGCAATGTGTCAAGAATTTGTGACATAGTGAGAGACATTCTGTCAGCAAAAGCTGTAAACTCAGTTCCTGTCACTTGGACAGCATTCACAGGTGGTACACCCTGGGTCACGTCCAGCGGAGGTCCCGGCTGTGCAAGTGCCACAGGGGCCGAGCACTGCACACAATGGGGGTCATTGGAGCCTGCCGGTAGAAAAGTCCCACATGCGGTACAGGAAGCATATAATGTCTGTGCCTTGGCACCCTTGCGTTTTGTGGACGACATGCTGTTGGCTCTCTGCAATGTGAGAGAGTCTATAGCCAAAAGGCGACCAGCGCTATGCAGTACAAAGTATTTGCAGGAACAAAATACTAAGATTACTACTGGCACAAGAGGGGGTGAGCCCGGAGGGCTGCTTACCGCCCGCTGAATAGCGGGTAAGAGGCGCAGAATTCCTTGTCTGGGTCTCCCCGGCTCCCCTCTGCAGCTCAGCGTGTCAGCAGGAATGGCTGCCGGCGTCTGTGGAGAGGGGCGGCCCGTGGGAGTTCCCAAACAAAAGTGCGGGAAACAGTGTCCCCTCTGTGCCTATTGTGAGGGCTGGAGTATGTAAAAACGACTCCAGCCCTCAGCGCTGATGCACTGACCAGCGTCCCGCCCCTCTCCTGACTGGCAGGTCTGGGGGCGGGAACGAACGGAACCAGGCCGCAAAAGCCGGGGACTCGAGTTATCAGCGCGGCCGCCGTAAAAGCGCGGCCCGCGCTGAAGTCCCCGGCGCACCACAAGTGCCAGCCGCGCCGCAGTCCCAGCGGCCGGCGCGACCGTTCCCCAAAAGTGTGCCCGCTTCAGCGAAGCTGAAATGAGGCCATGGCACAAGCGCCGCAGCGCTGATGTCCCCGGCGCACTACAACACCCAGCATGCTGCGGTGTGAGCGCGAAATGCACGGGGACACAGAGTACCTTGAGGAAGCAGGGCCATGTCCCTGATGTACTCCGCTCCAATCCAGCATCTTCTCCAGGGGCTGTAGATGGAGCACGGTCTCAGTGCCTGGAGACCAGTAAATCCCACTTCACCCAGAGCCCTGTAAAAAGGGATGGGGAAGGAATCAGCATGTGGGCTCCAGCCTCCGTACCCGCAATGGGTACCTCAACCTTACAAACACCTCCGACATACAGTGGGGTGAGAAGGGAGCATGCTGGGGGCCCTGTATGGGCCCTCTTTTCTTCCATCCGACATAGTCAGCAGCTGCTGCTGACTAAAAACAATGGAGCTATGCGTGCGTGTGTGACCTCCTTCGCACAAAGCTAAAACTGAGGAATCCGTACTCCTACGGGAGGGTGTATAGCCAGAAGGGGAGGGGCCTTACACTTTTAAGTGTAGTACTTTGTGCGGCCTCCGGAGGCAGTAGCTATACACCCAATTGTCTGGGTCTCCCAATTAGGAGCGAAAAAGAAAAGTAAATTTAAAAAAATGTAGGGCATCATCAACTCAATACGAATCGACACCTTGCTTACAGAAATGCTATGATATGAAACTCATGACCCCCCCCCAAAACACTGAATGCTGGTCACGCATATGGCGCTCATTTAACTTTGATGCTCAAAGTGTCCCCCGTCAGCTGCAATGCACATCTGGACTCTGCACAGCATACTGTATCTTGCTGCACATTGTACAATACGGTAGGTGACACGTTTGCACAAGCATCTGTGATACGTCGTCGTAGGTCCTGCAATGTTGGTGGGGGGGTCGCATACACCTGCTGTTTGATGTGACCTCACAGAAAGAAGTCCAATGGGGTCAGGTCAGGTGGAGGCCATCCACGCAGCCACCATACCCAATAACTTGTAGGAAGGTCTCCATGAGGTATCGCTTCACGTCCGCAGCCTTGTGAGTTTTACATGTTCTAATCATAGCATTTCTGTATGCAAGGTGTCGACTCGTATTGTATTAATGATGCCCTACAACTTTGTAATTCACTTTTTTCTCTATCTTGTTCCGTTTTCGAGATAAAAATGCTAACTCCGTTGTTTTCCACCAGGTGGCGCTATAGGTGGTTTCATTGCGTAGCGCATGACTACTTTACTATACCTAGACACCACTTCTATGCCTATAGCTGCCGCCGTTCTCATGTTAATGGCGGTGGACAGAATAGGGGTGGACACACTGTATATGAGCCTGTTGAGATCAGGTTGAGAGATCTGTGCATAGTCCAAAATCCAATCGAATTTCACAGATGTCTGTGTAAGTCTTAAATGTTGGGACAGTCAGCTCATCAGAACATGGTGGAAATTGTTTAAGCCACGAATCGGAGCGGCCTGCATCAGAGCATCTCTACAGCTGCAGATCATTCCACTTCTGGCCTCTCAGCTCTCAGGTCCAATGCATTATAATAGAGAGTAGTTGAAGAAGGGTTTTCAACACCGCGCCAATGGCCCAATCGAATTCAGAAGGAGGTTAATGCTTCTTTATTTTCATGCACAGGTCAACACATTTCAGGAGTCTCAGCTCAAACCTCAATGATGTTTTTTTGCCTGTTGTCCTGATGAAGGGAGCTGAGACTCCTGAAACGCGTTGACCTGTGCAAGAAAATAAAGACACATTAATCTTCTTCTGAATCCGATTGGGTCATTGGCGCGGTGTTGAAAACCCTTCTTCCACTACTCTCGGTTATCAGCCAAACCTGGGACTGCTGCCTTTGACCTGGATTTTCACATGTGTTTATAGGGGTTGTGACTGTCACAACCGCTATAGGTGAGTTTGATTTTACGTTTCTACCTTTTCCATATTGGGGTAAGACCCTATTGCGCTTTCTTTCCACAGCTCTCTATTATATAGGTCCAACGCATTATACACCGAATATTGGTTTTATTTCAGGTGTGTAAATTCCTCGTCAGCCTCAGCATGGATTTCAGCTGTTACTACAACAGGGTGCACATTTTAGGGGTAAGTTATGTTACATAGCTTTATAGGCAGATTTTAATTTTATTTTTGCACCTAAATAAAGCTAGTTTCATGATTTTTGCAGGAGCCGCGACCTCATCTCTTCAGTCAGATGTTTGCTCGCTTGCAGCTGATGAAAGCCGTCCAGAGGGTGCTGCATTCTGCATTAAAGACTATTCACATTTCACCACTTACTCAGATATAGGACGGAAGATCAAACAACATGGGACTGATTAATTCATGATCTACTTATGGTCGTGGCTTTAGCCCGTACACCCAAATAACAAGTGGTATATGAGGAAGGAACGCAAGACACGGGCATTAAAGAACTGTTGTAACCATTTGCAGGGTAGGGGTTTGGAGGTTACATCATTAATAATCCTCCAATTTTCCCCTGGAGCTGAGCAGCGCCCGATAATCTGCAGACAGTTATCTTACTCCTCTAGACATAGGACATTCCATACATCTATCTAATGTCTGTGCTGTGAATTTTGGGAGTATAGTTGGAGACGATGGCTCATCGAGGAGAAAAATCTACAGCTATAAAAAATGTGAATATTTTTGATATGTCATTTATTGTCTGTTCTCCCCTACGATAACTCTGCATTAATGGTAAATTCTGGCAAAATGCCCTTTACCTTCAAAATAATAAAGTGCTTTTATTTAAAACAGATGAGAATTCTGATTTTAGTTTGATTGTGGAGTAGATTAATGTTCTGTATGTATCAGGCATATGTCATATTATAGGGGACTATTAACCCTTAAAGAATAAGAATCTAAAAGTTATTATATTCTAAACTTTACCATAATACTGCCCCCCTAGGTAAAAGAATATAACTACTATAATACTGCCCACCTATGTACAAGAATATAATTACTATAATACTGCCCCCATGTAGGAGAATAAAACCATTATAATACTGCCCCCCCTATTTACAAGAATATAATTACTATAATACTGTTACTATGTACAAGACTATACTATAATACTGCCCCCTATGGACAAGAATATAACTACTATAATACTGCACCTATAACGACTATAGTATTGCCTCATAAGAATCTAAAATAAAGTTAATTATATTCTAAACTTTACCATAATCCTGCCCCCATGTAAAAGAATTTAACTACTACAGTACTGCCCCCATGTAGGAGAATAAAACCATTATAATACTGCCCCCCCCTACTTACAAGAATATAATTACTATAATACTGTTACTATGTACAAGAATATAACTACTATAATACTGCCCCCTATGTATAAGAATATAACTTCTATAATACTGCCCCCTTTGGACAAGAATATAACTACTATAATAGTGCCCCTATGTACAAGAATATAACTACTATAATACTGTTCCTATGTACAAGAATATAACTTCTATAATACTGCCCCCTATGTACAAGAATATAACTACTATAATACTGCTCCCTATATACAAGAATATAACTACTATAATACTGCCCCTATAACGACTATAGTATTGCCTCATTAAAGTGAAATTGTGCATGAATTCATCGCAGGCCACTCATTTCTAGTCGGTTTATTGCAGTTGTCTCATCACCATATAAACGTATTTCTGCCGCAGGAGCCAGTGTTGGGGACCCTGGTGTTGTGGTAACTCAAAGAATGAAAAGCTGAAATTGCGGCTGAAGTTGAGCTCGGTCACTGCCGGGACTGGAGGTAATTTTATATTATGAAATTTATTAAAGGACCTTCTCTTGGTCACTCCGTTTCGGCCCCTGAGTTTAGCTTTGCCATTAGCCTTGTCTTTGGATGGTGGCTGGTCATGGGGACTTGCTTTCGGACTCCAGTTGTCCTTGTTGGCTGACTCCCTTTGACTTTGCGGGTAGTCGGCGATGTTGTCAGGGCACGTCTTTGGAGATGGGATGCTGTGAAGAAGACATGTCAGCGAGGTCTCTGAAGGAGATGCCCTCACCCATGGTGTCATATCACTGGCGAGAATGGGTTGAGACTTCTGGTTCCCCCTGGTCGATGACGCCTTCAGAGCGGGGGCGAGGTTTGTGTTCTTGCCAGTATCCTGAAAACTTAAAGCTGGAAGACAGAGTAATATTAGGTCTAAGAACAAGAAATAACAATAAGATTTTCATGTCTATATCTTTCATAAGAATTGGACCCTGTTCTGTGGCACAGAGTAGTGGACTTTGGGGCCAACGACCATCATAGAAGAGGTGATGGGTCCTAGCCTTAGACCTTAACCACACTGGGGACATCAAGGGTTGTCTATTACCTGCACAAAACAATTTTGTTGTCTATAAAATGTACCCGGCACCAATTCAATACCCTCCATGATGTGCCCATAATAAAAGGGCACCCATACATGAGGCTACTAGAGGATGGTAGTAGGCCAATCCATACATGATGTTAGTGGCAGTTTTAAAGGGAACCGGTCACCAGTTTTTTGCCCTATAAGCTGCGGCCACCACCAGTGGGCTCTTATATACAACATGTTAGAATACTGTATATAAGAGCCCAAGCCGCTGTGTACAACATAAAAAACACTTTATAATACTCACCTAAACCGGTCACTGCAGTGGATGTGGCTCAAATGGGCATCTTCGTCCTCCGGTGCCGGCGCCGCCTCTTTCGGCCATCTTCGTCCTCCTTCCGAAGCCTGTGTGCATGACGCGTCCTACTTCATACACACTCGCTGCTCCCGCGCAGGCGCACTACAATACTTTGATCTGCCCTGCTCAGGACCTGAATGCCGGTGAGTGTGTATGACGTCGGACACGTCATGTACCGCGGCTTCAGAAGGACGACAGAGGCGGCAACAAAGATGGCCGAAAGAGGCGGCGCCGGCACCGGAGGACGAAGACTCCCATCTGAGCCACATCCACCGCAGCGACTGGTTTAGATAAGTATTATAAAGTGTTTTTTATGTTCTACACAGCGGCCTGGGCTCTTATATACAGCATGTTAGAATGCTGTATATAAGCACTCAGTGGTGGTGGCTGCAGCTTATAGGGCAAAAAAACTGGTGACAGGTTCCCATTAAGCAGAGCGTGAATTTTTGTATAAAATTCACCACGCCGGCCCCTAGAGGGTTTCTTTTCTCTTTACCTTGCAGGCCATTTGCCTGTTGTAAAGCGTAATCCATCTGTAGAAGCAGAGAGGTGAGATGAATTACATGACATGGGGGCCGGTATTTAACACTACAGGAGGGGGGTGGATTGTTACCTCTTTACATAATAAATAAATAAACGGGTCTTTCTCTGCCCCTACTCTCCTGTCTATAAGCATAACAAAAGGCAAGCTTTCAGGGATATTCCCAACCCAAGGCCCTATTCCAATATGTAGTAGGTCTAATAATAATATTATTAGCTAAGCCACTTCTTGTCCAGATATTCATAAGATCTTGGCACTCCACAGTTGTGCGATACAATAACGATTTACTTTCAAAATTGCAATCCGTTGCATGTAGCTAATTTGATGTTTGGCCTTCATCAGAAAGACTGAATAGCGTTAAAGTCCAAAAGCAGATCCGCTAGAGTGGGTGTAGTATAGCGGGTCCGGACTGCAGGAGATAAGGGCAATGGATTGCAATTTTGAAAGAAAATAGTTATTGTACCGTATAACTGGAGTGCCAAGTTCTTATGAATATTTGCTACTGCAGTGGACTCCTACTTGAGCACCCTTTTCTCCCTTTTTGAAGAATGTCACATATCTCTTACCTCTCTACCTCATGTGCAGGGCAGTGCAGCTTAGGTATCCATGGTTACGACTACTACAATCTAAGGGTACCGTTACACTTTAGCGACGCTCCAGCGATCTGACCTGGTCAGTATCGCTGGTGCGTCGCTACATAGTCGCTGGTGAGCTGTCAATGAGGCAGATCTCACCAGCGACCAGTGACCAGCCCCCAGTGACGCTGCGCTTGGTAACTAAGGTAAATATCGGGTAACCAAGCGCTTGGTTACCCGATATTTACCTTGGTTACCAGCGCACATCGCTTAGCACTGGCTCCCTGCACTCCTAGCCAGAGTACACAACGAGTTAATAAGCAAACCGCTTTGCTTATTTACCCGATGTGTACTCTGGCTACGTGTGCAGGGAGCCGGCACTGGCAGCCTGAGAGTGGCGGACGCTAGTAACCAAGGTAAATATTGGGTAACCAAGCAAAGCCCTTTGCTAGGTTACCCGATATTTACCTTGGTTACAGCTTACCGCAGGCTGCCAGAAGCCTGCTCCCTGCACATTCAGATCGTTGCTCTCTTGCTGTCAAACACAGCGATGTGTGCTTCACAGCGGGAGAGCAACGTCCAAAAAATGAACCAGAGCTGTGTGCATCGAGCAGCGATTTCACAGCAGGGGCCAGATCGCTGCTCAGTATCACACACAGCAAGATCGCTGATGAGGTCACTGGTGCATCACAAAAACCGTGACTCAGCAGCGATCTCGCTATGTGAAAAGTACCCCTAACTCATTATATGAGTGGTGGTGAACACTGATACCAAAGCTGCAATGCACTGCACATGAGGTAAGGGATATGGCTGTAGCAGGAGAACTATACCACATTTCTAACCGGAGGTATTTGGTAATATTACACCTACTACATATTGAGAGAGGATTTTGAAGATGGGAATACCACTTTAACAACAGGAAAAAACAGTTGAGAATGGCATGAGCAATATAGTAGAAAGGAATTTCCAGCACCCATGGTGCTGGCAGAATGCTGATGAACTGCCCATTGAATTAAAGTAACTGGCAAGTTACAGAGCATGAGGATAGTAACTGTAAATATTAGACTAGTGTGTTCACCAAAAACAGTTTTAAAAGGGATCTGTCTGCAGGTTTTCGCTACCTTATCCGAGAGTATCATGAGATAGCCAAGGAGATTTTGAATCCAATGCTGTATCACTTAGATTACTGGGTGCAACTGTTCTGACACAATCTGAGTCTTTGGTTTTAGTCATGTAGCTGAGCCCAGGGAGCTGTCCATGCCCACATCAGGCTCTCTATAGAGATTGTACATTGACAGTGAAGTGTCAATCACTGCAGGGGTGTGTCGGACTGCTGTGCAGTGGACTTTGTGTCCCAGCAATAATAAGGGTCCTGCTGCTTAAACAAATAAACAAACAAATAATATTAAAATAGGCATGTTTGAACTTTGTTACCCCTGGAAGCATACTGGCTTCAGCTTACATAGCAAAAACCTGCTGACAGATTCCCTTTCACTTGTTGAGTGGGACTGAATAATGACAATGAAACCAAAAAGGACAAAATCATTTTTATGATATTAGATAGATTTCTATACTCCTCAATTTTGAAATTGCAACACCAACAAGGAAAAGTTGTGGAATTCTGTAAATCACATGATGGAGACATTTAAAACACATCTGGATTTATTAAGTATGGAGCATGAGCCACGTCCATAAATCCGGGCACTTTCAGCCTCGGCTGCCATCAGTGAGGAGGTTATTAATGGTTGTCTAAGGAAGGTTCTGCTGCTTAATGCACTTGTGCAAATCATCAAGATCCTCTGCTGGCAGCAATTTACATCCATTGATGTCTCAGATATGAACAATGTCCCTTATGAAGGCGTGTTCATTGTGCTGCCCCCACTTGGTCTCCACCCTTCGAGACAAAAGTGGGACTCATCGCTAAAATGGACAAACCACCTTTCCAGTCTCCTTTGCACTCTTGCGCTGCACCATGATAGACTTTGAAAGAGGTGGCATGAGGTCAATAAAGCACCTGTAGGTGGATATCCAGCTCGTAGCCCAATGTCATGCAAATACCTTCTGATGGTTTGCATAAACACAGTGTGAAGCCTTCAGCTCTGTATGGGATGCTCAATTTCAATTGCATCAGTGGTGCGACTATTTCTTCAAGGCGTCTCAGGAGCCATTTCTCAACACAACCCCAGGCCGCATGTTGCTCGTGCAACTGTGAGCATTCTGCATGGTATTAAAGTGCCACTATGGCTGCAGTGTCTCCGGATTTGTCTACAATTGAGCACATCTGGGATGTTGGTGATTACACAGGAGCTGCCAGCAGAGGATCTTGATGATTTGCCCAAGTGCATTCAGTGCAGCAGTATCTTCCTCAGACGTCCATTACTAATCTCATTCATAGCAACCAAGGCTGTAAGTGCAGGGATTTCGGTGTGTGTTGCTTATATTCCATTCTGGAAAAAAAATCAAGATATTTTGAATATTTTATTTCCATTTACCGTATTTTTCCGCTTTATAAGACGCACCGGAATATAAGACGCAAACTTAGACATAAAAAAAGGTAAAAAAAAGAAAAATGGGGTCCGTCTTATACTCCGGTGTTCTCTTACCGGAGGGGGGCAGCGGGGTCACAGGAGGCACAGGTTGTGCTGGCAGGCGCAGCGGGTCAGTGGCAGCGGGGTCCGTGGTTGCAGGTGCCGAAGGCGTCCGTGGTTGCAGGCGCGGTGGCGTCCGCGGTGGCAGGAGCCGTGGGGTCCGTGGTGGCGGCAGCAGCCGTGGCGGGTGAGCCGTGCAGCAGGCCGATGCAGTGAGTGTCCGCGGTCATGGTTCAGTGGTGGCGGCGGCGACGGCGGCTCAGTGGTGGGAGCGGCGGCGACTGCTCAGTGGTGGCAGCGGCGGGGACTGCTCAGTGGTGGCAGCGGCGGGGACTGCTCAGTGGTGGCAGCGGCGGGGACTGCTCAGTGGTGGCAGCGGCGGGGACTGCTCAGTGGTGGCAGCGGCGGGGACTGCTCAGTGGTGGAGCAGACAGATGCGGTGTTTTCCCAGTGTGTCCGCGGTCCCGATTCAAGTAATGGCGCCCGGAGTGATGCATGCGCAGATGGAGCTCTCATCCAAGGGCTCCATCTGCGCACGCGCTAACTCCCGGAGCAGCGCGTGCGCAGATAGAGCTCTCATCCAAGAGCTCCACCGGCGCCATCATTTGAAAGTGGGACCGCGGACAACTGGTAACATGCTGCACAGCCGACCGCCCCGCATGCACAGAGTGGCAGCCAGCAGGCTGCCCGCCCACCCTGCGTACAAGCCGCCGGGCGGCACCTGGGTGCCTGTGTGAGGGTGGCAGCCGGCTGCCGCTCGCACGGACACCCAACTGCCGCTCGCACACAGCCATGGGTACCCGGCTGCCACCGCATGCAAGCACAGGTACCCGGCTGCCGACCCCACACAGCACCCGGCTGCCCGGCTGCCACCGCACGCAAGCACAGATTCCCGGCCGCTTACATGCAGCCACAGGCACCCGGCCGCCCGATCGCCTCAGACAGGACCCCCCTAGGTACCGCTATATAAGACGCACCCCCCATTTTCCTCCCAAATTTTTGGGAGGAAAAGTGTCTTACAAAGCGAAAAATACGGTATTTCATCCGATGCAGATCAGTAGTATCTCCATCCCTGTGATTTCCATGACTTTTCTTCCTTGTGTTTGTGATTTCAATGTTTAGGAGTGTATTTAGGATAGGTCATCAATATGAGATCAGTCGAAGTCTGACACCCGGCACTCCCCACCTTATCAGGGTTTACTGCAGCATGAATTACACATTATACAGAACCAAACAGCACAGTGCTCCACACTAAGTAGTGGCCGTTCTCCGGTACTGCAGTTCTGATCACATTCACTTCAATAGGAAGTGAGCTGCAGTACCTGAGAACAGCCACTACATAGTGTACGGCGCTGTACTGTTTCAGCTCTATACATTGTGCTGGAGCTGCAGCTGATCGTGGGGTGCCAGGTCTAGGATCTCATATTGATGACCCATTCTCAAAATCCCTGACATCCCTTTTAATACCAAGATAAAAATATAATTTAGATACATTTTTTCCGGCTGCACTGGAAACCTGAAACTTCACAGACTTGGAAAAAAAAATGTGCAATTATAAACTGTTGCCTTTGTAAGAATGAAAAAAGTAATTGTCGGAGATAATTTTGCATAGTATTATGAGAAAAGTTTCTTCTACCCGTCACTATTAATGTGTGACATTTTCTGGTTCAACTTTTGCTTCAGCTTCTAGCGCGTTTCATCCATTCCCTTGTTAGACAGAATTATATCAGATACCTGACACCGGCAGCCGCAGCGTGATTAGTGAAGCCTTCGCCATTACGACTGGTGATATAAAAGAGCAGGTGGCTAAACATGGATTTGATACGGGTAAATTAGACTATAAACCTGACATCAGGCGCAGGCACCTTTCATGTATTTTTTATTTTTTTTTTGAAGATTCCCCTGTAATGAGAGTGATGGCGCAGGTAACACCCCCTGACATATAATATGTAAAACATTACGCTGCGGGGCGAGACTGACACCTACCTTAACGTGCCAAGTGCAGTGGAAGCCAGGCTTTGTACCGGACTCACACCTTTCATTACCTGAACTTGTCATTTACAGGCATTGGCAAGTACCAGTAATTTTGTTATGAGGCAGATGGCGGTGCCCGGCACACCCTACTGGGGGCACAATTCCGGTCGGAGCCAGACAAACCTTTGAGAGTGGCATAAAGCCACGCTTGACTTTATACATTTCCATGCCCCCAACACCTGCATTTAAAAGCCCAACATCTCCCTACGGAAGCGTGTCATACACGGAGATGCCCGTCCTACCCATATGCCACCTGCACAGCCCATACCTGTGACCTTTCCTGCTCCTTTCTTGATTAACGGCAAAGCAGATACTTTTCCTCTGTCAGCCACGCGTTCATTTAACCCGATTTCTGGGCATCTGGCATCGGCTGGAATCTGGGATAGAAAATAAGAAGGCGATGAGCGAGACTCCTTCCAAGTAACTTATCACAGTCCACTGCAGCTTCTTAAAGGGGATGTCTCATCTTATTAAATGGGTACATTTGCAAAGTGCTTGTAAAGACCAACAACTTTAGGCTAGGTTCGCACACTGTCTTTTTGACGCTGCGTTTGTGGCCGCTAAAAACGCACCTACGTCGAAAAAACGCGTAAAAAAACGCATGCGTTTTTACCGCGATTTGGTGCGTTTTTGGCTGCATTTTTGATCTCTGCGTTTTGCTGCGTTTTTCCAATGCATTGCATGGGGGGAAAATGCAGAAAAACGCAGGAAAGAATTGACATGTCCATTTTTTTTTTTTTTTTTTAAAGCTCAAAAACGCAGCTTAAAAAACAGTTGTGTGCGGACAGCAAAATTGAAAACTCAGACTTTGCTGGGGAAGCAAAGTCATGCAGTTTTGAGGCCAAAAACGCACCCGAAAAACGCGAAAAACGCAGCGAAAAACGCACTGTGCGCACATAGCCTTACAATTACCTCTCTGTTCATTGGAGAATTTTTTATTCATATAGGTTACTAGCTGTAGTACCCGGGCGTGGCCCGGGATAGTAACTGTCTTATTGTCTCTCTCCCAGTCTGTCTGTCTGTGTCTGTCTCTTTCCCTGTCTGTTTGTGTATCAGTCTCTATCCATGTATGTCTGTCTGTTGGTGTCTGTCTGTATCAGTCTCCCTATCTCTGTCTGTCTCGTTCCAGGTCTGTCTCTTTTCCCCCACTGTCTCTTTCCCTTTCACAGTCTGTCCCTTTCACCCTCTGTCTGCCTGTCTCTTTCCCTGTCTGTTTCTGCCTGTCTCTCTCTCTTTCCCTGTTTGTCTGTCTGTCAGTCTCGGTCTGTGCTTATGTCTGTCTCTCTATCAGTCTCCCCACCGACATCTTATTACCTCACACATAAGCTTCTTATACTAACAATTTATTTTGTTCCTATAGCAACCATTCACAGCTGCTATTAATAAGCTGTAGCTCCTATCTCCATTTACTTTAATGGAGACAGGTTTTTTGTAGAGTAACTGTAAAGCGCGGGGTTAAATTTTCCTGTCAAAACAGTCTCACATTCCCTGAGTCACATGGGGTGTCTGTGCAAAATTTCATGATTGTAAATGCGACGGTGCGAATTCCTTTAGCGGACACACACACACACACACACTCAGCTTTATATATTAGACTGGTCACCGCTGCAGTCCATCAGAGGTGACTGTCTTTCTAGGTAAGGAGTGTGTGCTTACAAGCTATTTGCTATATTGCTTAGGCCCCTTTCACACGTCAGTGATTCTGGGACGTTTAAAAAAAAGCACAAACGTACCAGAATCACTGACATACGCAGACCCATTATAATGAATGGGTCTGCTCACACGTCAGTGATTTTTCACTGCACGTGTCTCTGTGCAGCGTACCCGCGTGTGCGTGATTGCTGCACGGAGACTTGTCCATTTTTTTCTGGCATCACTGATGTTCCACGGACCACGCAGTGGTGTGGTCCGTGAAACACGTGCCAGAAAAAAACGTGCATTTAAAATAATAAACATTTTAACTCACCCGGCGTCCAGCGATGTCCTCTGCAGCCCGTTCTCCCTGCTGCTTCTGAGCCGGCTCATTATTGTCGCGCATATTCATTATGCGCGACACAGCCGACCCGGAAGCAGCTCCTGCAGGGGTCACCGCCGGCCGGATGCTGCGTCGCGGGAGCGATCAGCACCATGGACAGCGGGAGCGGGCGCAGGTGAGTGAATCTCTAAGTGCAATCATGGGCCACGGAGAACGGAGCCCGGATTGCACTTAGACAACCCACGTGTGCCGTGATTTTCGGCACACGCAGGGACATGTGCGTGTTTTACACGCCAGTGAAAAACGTCTGTGTTTTTCACTGACGTGTGAAACGGGCCTTACAAACACTGTTCTGAAGCTGGACATATTGCCGGATCCAGCCAGCTTTGGTGCCATTACCCCCATGATGCAGGGGTAAAGCCGCCTTTGCTAGCAGCATCAGAAAGTATACCGGTTGGACTAGCGGCTCAGCCATGCCAATGTTCCAAACTGTTAATCATCAGGAGTGCACACTTCCCTGGCAAGCAAGAATCTGGGAGGCAGCGTGGGATCATGATTCAACCCCTACAAAAGACTATGCACCCCAAATATTGGTGAAATCAGGGTCAGACCTACTTGGGCAATGATAATAGAACCCATATTGGTCGTCACCAAGCACTACTACCAAACAAGAGGACTAGGAAATGGCATGACATTCGAAAACAACTCCACCACCACCACTCGACTCTCCACCACTAGTTGCAATCTGCCACCCATCAACTTTCATATGAAGTCACAAATTCAAAATTGACCTACCTTCGGTAGGGAGTTCTCTTGCCGAGGTCCTCTATTGTTCTTCCAGTCGCTCTGGCTTCTTGGAGACATAGTTGGAGAATGTTCTGTTTTTAGGCAAAGCCTTGGGGTCAACGGTGCTACACGTGTCCCACCTGCAGCCTCATGACCCGGCACCATCACAGTCACCCTCTTAGAGTTCCCTCTATCTGACCTCCGCTTTTTAGAGACACTATTCTGATGCATTGCAGGAAGTGGATTCTGCTCTGTTTTGGTCTTCAGAAGACCCATGCAAACATTTCAGCATTGCTTAGGTTTGTCCAGGGCTCTGCATGGACAGCTATCCAAGTTCATTGTCCAAGTGTCACTGGTGAACCATGGAGGTTTCTGCTGAGGGCTCATATCAACGAAAATGAATTATGCATTAAGCCTCTTGGGTTGGGAGTAGATTAGCCTTTCATGGGTGGTAAATACTCAATAATTCAGGCTGGCATTGACAATGCACATTTGTATCTATTATAAAAGCTGTCAAGAGAGCAACAGCCAGTGAATGGGAACCAGAGGATCAGATTCAGATCCACGGACAAAGACGCTCAGGGCCTTCCTACTATAGAGGTCATATACCCGTCTCCATGAGATCTCCAGAATATAGAAAGGCAGAAATGAACTATGTACACCAGCGCCCACTAGAGCTAAAACTCAAGGCTGCAGGCAAAAACATCTAAGCCCTATGTGTAGGCTCGATGCAAATAATAAAACTAGAAAATGGTAATGCTGAGCCAAGAGAGTTGCAGAACCCATTACTTACACGTAGGATTCATCTACACTGGTGTTTAGATAATTTTACCCTCCAGCACTAAGATATAATGCGACTGTCGCAACGGACTGGTCGTTCCTTATCGTCATTTTACTTTTAAACTGAGTGCATTTAGACTATGTGAAAAGTATTACAGAATTACAATAATCCAGACATTTCATTAGTCAGAAAGTCCCAATGACTGCCATGTACTAGACTATAATTACTATAATACTGCCCCATGTACAAGAATATACCTACTATAATACTGCTCCTATGTACAAGAATATACTACTATAATACTGCCTCCTATGTACAAGAATATACTACTATAATACTGGTCCTATGTACAAGAATATAACTACTATAATACTGCCCCCTATGTACAAGAATATAACTACTATAATACTGCCCCCTATGTACAAGAATATAACTACTATAATACTGCCCCTATGTACAAGAATATAGCTACTATAATACTGCCCCTATGTACAAGAATATAACTACTATAATACTGCTCCTATGTACAAGAATATAACTACTATAATACTGGTCCTTGTACAGGAATATAAATACTATAACACTGCTCATTGTACAAGAATATAATTACTATAATACTGCCCCCTATGTACAAGAATATAACTACTATAATACTGCTCCAATGTATAAGAATATAACTACTATAATACTGCTCCAATGCACAAGAATATACCGTATATTTCGCTTTATAAGACGCACCGGATTATAAGACGCACCTCAAATTTAGACATAAAAAAAGGTAAAAAAAAGAAAAATGGGGTCCGTCTTATACTCCGGTGTTCTCTTACCTTAGGGTGGCAGCAGTGGTGGTGAAGCGGGGTCACAGGAGGCACAGGTTGTGCTGGCAGGCGCGGCGGGTCAGTGGCAGCGGATCCGTGGTGGCAGGAGCCGCGGGGTCCGTGGTGGCGGCAGCAGCAGGTGAGTCGTGCAGCAGGCCGGTGCAGTGAGTGTCCCAGTGTCTGTGGTCCCGGTTCAAATGATGGCTCAGTGGTGGCAGCGGCGGTGACGGCTCAGTGGTGGAGCAGACCGATGCCGTGTTTTCCCAGTGTGTCCGCGGGTCCGATTCAAGTGATGTTGCCCGGAGCGGCGCATGCGCACATGGAGCTCTCATCCAAGGGCTCAATCTGCGCACGCGCTGACTCCCGGAGCAGCGCGTGCGCAGATGGAGCTATCATCCAAGAGCTCCATCTGCACACGCGTCCGCTCCCGACGCCATCATTTTAAAGTGGGACCAAGGACAAACTGGGTAACTTGCTGCACAGCCGCCCGCCCCGCACGCACAGAGTGGCAGCCAGCAGGCTGCCCGCCCACCCTGCAGGCAAGCGGCCGGGTACCTGTGCTTGCGTGAGGGCGGCAGCTGTCTGCCGCCCGCACGAGCACCCGACCGCCGGCCGCACACAGCCACGGGTACCCGGCCACACACAGCGCCCGGCCGCACACAGCCACGGGTACCCGGCTGCCACTGCACGCAAGCACAGGTACCCGGCCGCTTGCACACAGGCACCCGGCCGCCCGATCGCCGCACAGACAGGACCCCAAGGTACCGCTATATTCGGATTATAATACGCACCCCCCATTTTCCTCCCAAATTTTTGGGAGGAAAAGTGTGTCTTATAAAGCGAAAAATACGGTAACTACTATAATACTGCCTCCTATGTACAAGAATAGAACTGCTATAATACTGCCCTCTATTTACAATAATAAAATTACTATAATACTGCTCCTATGTACAAGAATATAACTACTATAATACTGCTCCAATGTACAAGAATAGAACTGCTATAATACTGCCTTCTAGGTACAAGAATATAACTACTATAATACTGCCCCCTATGTACAAGAATAGAACTGCTATAATACTGCCTTCAAGGTACAAGAATATAACTACTATAATACTGCTCCAATGTACAAGAATAGAACTGCTATAATACTGCCCTCTAGGTACAATAATATAACTACTATTAATACTGTTCCTATGTACAAGAATATAACTACTATAATACTGCTCCTATGTACAAGAATATATCTACTATAATACTGCTCCTATAAGCACAAGAATATAACTATAATACTGAAAAACTTTACAAACTTCATAAAAGAAGGGAATTTTGTTTACTTACCGTAAATTCCTTTTCTTCTAGCTCCAATTGGGAGACCCAGACAATTGGGTGTATAGCTATTGCCTCTGGAGGCCACACAAAGTATTACACTTAAAAGTGTAAGGCCCCTCCCCTTCTGGCTATACACCCCCAGTGGGATCACTGGCTCACCAGTTTTAGTGCCAAAGCAAGAAGGAGGAAAGCCAATAACTGGTTTAAAGACCAATTCAATCCGAGGAAACATCGGAGAACTGAACCATACCACATGAACAACATGTGTACCCGAAAAAACAGAAAAAACCCAGAGAAGAAGGGAATTTTGTTTACTTACCGTAAATTCCTTTTCTTCTAGCTCCAATTGGGAGACCCAGACAGTGGGTGTATAGCTACTGCCTCTGGAGGCCGCACAAAGAACTACACTTAAAAGTGTAAGGCCCCTCCCCTTCTGGCTATACACCCTCCCGTAGGAGTACGGATTCCTCAGTTTTAGTACCAAAGCAAGAAGGAGGAAAGCCAATAACAGTTTCAAAAACAAATTCAATCCGATAACTAGATCGGAGAACTTAAGAAACAACGTGAACAACATGTGCACCCGAAAAAAAACGAAACCCTAAAAACAAATAGGGCGGGTGCTGGGTCTCCCAATTGGAGCTAGAAGAAAAGGAATTTACGGTAAGTAAACAAAATTCCCTTCTTCTTTTTCGCTCCTAATTGGGAGACCCAGACAGTGGGACGTCCAAAAGCAGTCCCTGGGTGGGTAAAAAGATACCACATGAACGGGCTGTCATACAGCCTCTTCCTACAGGTGGGCCACCGCCGCCTGAAGGACCCGTCTACCTAGGCTGGCGTCTGCCGAAGCGTAGGTATGCACTTGATAGTGTTTGGTAAACGTGTGCAGACTCGACCAGGTAGCCGCCTGGCACACTTGCTGAGCCGTAGCCTGATGCCTCAACGCCCAGGACGCACCAACGGCTCTGGTAGAATGGGCCTTCAGTCCAGATGGAATCTGAAGCCCAGCAGAACGGTATGTGTGAAGAATTGGTTCCTTGATCCACCGCGCCAGGGTGGATTTGGAAGCTTGCGATCCCTTATGCTGACCAGCGACTAGGACAAAGAGCGCATCCGAACGGCGTAGAGGCGCCGTGCGAGAAATGTAAATCCTGAGTGCTCTCACCAGGTCCAACAGATGTAAACCCTTTTCAAATTGGTGAACTGGATGCGGACACAAAGATGGCAAAGTGATATCCTGATTGAGATGAAAGGAAGAAACCACCTTGGGAGAAAACTCTGGAATTGGACGCAGTACTACCTTGTCTTGGTGAAACACCAGGAAGGGAGATTTGCAAGATAACGCCGCCAGCTCGGACACTCTTCGAAGAGATGTGACCGCTACAAGAAAAACTACCTTTTGTGAAAGCCGAGAAAGGGGAACCTCTTTCAAGGGCTCGAAAGGCGGCTTTTGAAGAGCAAGGAGAACCTTGTTCAGATCCCAGGGTTCCAATGGCCGTCTGTAAGGAGGAACGATATGACAAACTCCTTGGAGAAACGTGCGTACTTTAGAAAGCTGTGCCAAGCGCTTCTGAAAGAATACGGATAACGCGGAGACTTGACCCTTAAGCGAGCTAAGGGACAAACCTTTTTCCAACCCAGACTGCAGGAAGGAAAGAAAAATTGGCAATGCAAATGGCCAGGGAGAAAACCCTTGAGCCAAGCACCACGCTAAGAATATCTTCCACGTTCTGTGATAGATCTTAGCTGAGGATGGTTTTCTAGCCTGTCTCATTGTGGCAACAACTCCCTGAGATAAACCTGAGGCCGCTAGGATCCAGGACTCAATGGCCACACAGTCAGGTTCAGGGCCGCAGAATTCTGATGGAAAAACGGCCCTTGAGACAGCAGATCTGGACGGTCTGGTAGTGCCCACGGCTGGCCTACCGTGAGATGCCACAGATCCGGGTACCACGACCTTCTTGGCCAATTTGGAGCGACGAGTATGGCTCGCTGGCAGTCGGACTTGATTTTCCGGAGAACTCTGGGTAACAATGCTAGAGGTGGGAACACATAGGGGAGTCGGAATTGCGACCAATCCTGAACCAATGCGTCTGCCGCCAGCGCTCGGTGATCGTGAGACCGTGCCATGAAAACTGGGACCTTGTTGTTGTGCCGTGACGCCATCAGATCGACGTCCGGCGACCCCCAGCGGCAACAGATCTGTTGAAACACGTCCGGGTGAAGGGACCATTCTCCTGCGTCCATGCCCTGGCGACTGAGAAAGTCCGCTTCCCAGTTTTCCACGCCTGGGATGTGAACTGCAGATATGGTGGACGCTCTGCTTTCCACCCACGTCAAAATCCGCTGGACTTCTTGAAAAGCTTGGCGACTGCGTGTTCCCCCTTGGTGGTTGATGTACGCCACCGCTGTGGAGTTGTCCGACTGAATCCGAATCTGCTTGCCTTCCAGCCATTGTTGGAAGGCTCGCAGAGCAAGATAGATTGCTCTGATTTCCAGAACATTGATCTGCAAGGTGGACTCTTCCTGAGTCCACGTCCCCTGAGCCCTGTGGTGTAGAAACACCGCTCCCCACCCTGATAGGCTCGCATCTGTCGTGACCACTGCCCAGGACGGGGGAAGGAACGACTTTCCCTGTGACAATGAGTTGGGGAGAAGCCACCAACGTAGAGAGTCCTTGGCAGTCTGAGAGAGGGAGACCGTCCTGTCGAGGGACGTCGATCTCCCATCCCATTGGCGCAGAATGTCCCATTGGAGAGGGCGCAGATGAAACTGCGCGAACGGGACTGCCTCCATTGCTGCTACCATCTTTCCTAGGAAATGCATGAGGCGCCTCAGTGAGTGCGACTGGCTCTGAAGGAGAGATTGCACTCCAGTCCGTAGCGAGCACTGCTTGTCCAGTGGAAGCCTCACTATCGCTGATAGAGTATGAAACTCCATGCCAAGATAAGTCAGAGATTGGGTCGGGGTTAGATGAGACTTTGGAAAGTTGATAATCCACCCGAAAGTCTGGAGAGTGTCTAGCGCCACCTCCAGACTGTGTTGGCATGCTTCTTGAGAGGATGCCTTTATAAGCAGGTCGTCTAGATACGGGATGACCGAGTGACCCTGCGAGTGCAGAACAGCTACTACTGCTGCCATGACTTTGGTGAAGACCCGGGGGGCTGTTGCCAGACCGAAGGGTAACGCTACGAACTGTAGGTGCTCGTCGTGTATGACGAAACGTAGGAAACGCTGATGCTCTGGTGCAATCGGCACGTGGAGATACGCATCTTTGATGTCTATTGATGCTAGAAAATCTCCCTGAGACATTGAGGCTATGACGGAGCGTAGGGATTCCATCCGGAACCTCCTGACTTTTACGTGTCTGTTGAGCAACTTCAGATCCAGGACGGGACGATACGATCCGTCCTTTTTTGGGACCACAAACAGATTGGAGTAAAAACCGTGACCCTGTTCCTGAAGAGGGACGGAGGTCACCACTCCTTCCGCCTTTAGAGCGGCCACCGCCTGCCACAGAGCATCGGCTCGGTCTGGTGGTGGAGAAGTTCGGAAGAAACGAGTTGGCGGACGAGAACTGAACTCTATCCTGTACCCGTGAGATAGAATATCTCTCACCCAACGGTCTTTGACGCTTGCTAGCCAAATGTCGCCAAAGTGGGACAGCCTCCCACCGACCGCGGGCGTGGGTATCGGAGACCGCAAGTCAGGAGGACGTCGTTTTGGCAACGGTTCCTCCGGCTGGTCTTTTTGGGCGTGACTGAGACCTCCAAGGATTTGAACGTCTCTGGTCCTTTTGAGTCTTTTTTGACGAGGCGAATTGGGACCTGCCCTGTCCTCGAAAGGACCGATAACCAGACTGACCCCTCCTCTGTTGGGGCTTGTTTTGTCTGTGTTGCGGTAAGGAAGAGTCCTTACCCTTGGAGTGTTTGATGATTTCATCCAAACGCTCTCCAAACAATCGGTCACGAGAAAAAGGCAAATTGGTTAAGCACTTCTTGGAATGAGAATCTGCTTTCCAATGTCTCAACCACAGAGCCCTACGCAAAACAACTGAGTTGGCTGACGCCACTGCCGTGCGGCTTGTAGCGTCCAGAACAGCATTAATCGCGTACGACGCGAATGCCGCCATTTGCGAGGTCAATGGTGCTACCTGCGGGGCAAATGCACGTGTGACTGAGTCGACTCGCGCAAGCCCGGCCGTGATAGCTTGGAGTGCCCATACGGCCGCAAAAGAAGGCGCTAATGACGCTCCAATCGCTTCATAGATGGATTTCAGCCAGAGCTCCATCTGCCTGTCAGTGGCATCTTTAAGTGCCGCTCCATCTTCAACAGCAACCAAGGATCTAGCTGCAAGCCTGGAAATTGGAGGATCCACTTTTGGACACTGGGTCCAACCCTTGACCACTTCAGAGGGAAAAGGGTAGCGTGTATCTTTAAGTCGTTTAGGAAAACGCCTTTCAGGATAAGCGTGGGGTTTCTGGATTGCGTCTCTGAAGTCAGCGTGGTCCAGAAAAGTGCTTAATGTACGCTTAGGGTATCTGAAATGGATTCTCTCGTGCTGCGAAGCTGACTCCTCTACAGGAGGAGCTGGTGGGGAAATATTCAACATCTTATTGATGTTAAATATAAGATCATTAACTATGGCGTCACCATCTGGTGTATCTAGATTGAGAGCGGTCCCAGGATCAGAATCCTGATCAGTTACGTCCGCCTCATCACCCATAGATTCATCCCGCTGGGATCCAGACCATTGAGATGAATGTGAAGGCCCGTCATAACGAGCCCGCTTAGGCTGCCCGGGGCCATCGTCCGAGTCAGAGTCTTCACCCTGAGGTGTAGATGCCCGTCCCGGAGCTAGGAGCTGAGGGGGACCAGGGGGCAATGATTGCACAGTGTCCGAGGTCTGAAGTACAGGCCTAGCTCGCAATGTGTCAAGAATTTGTGACATAGTGAGAGACATTCTGTCAGCAAAAGCTGCAAACTCAGTTCCTGTCACCTGGACAGCATTCACAGGTGGTACACCCTGGGACACGTCCAGCAGAGGTCCCGACTGTGCAAGCGCCGCAGGGGCCGAGCACTGCACACAATGGGGGTCCGTGGAGCCTGCCGGTAGAAAAGTCCCACATGCGGTGCAGGAAGCATATAATGTCTGTGCTTTGGCACCCTTGCGTTTTACGGGCGACATGCTGCTGGCTCTCTGCATGTGAGAGAGTCTATAGCCAAAAGGGCGACCAGCGCTATGCAGTACAAAGTATTTGTAGCAACAAAATACTAAGAATACTACGAGCACAAGAGGGGGTGAGCCCTGAGGGCTGCTTACCGCCCGCTGAACAGCGGGTAAGAGGCTGCAGAATGCCTTGTCTGGGTCTCCCCGGCTCCCCTCTGCAGCGCAGCGTGTCTGGCAAGAATGGCTGCCGGCTTGTGTGGAGAGGGGCGGTCCGTGGGAGTTCCCAAACAAAAGTGCGGGAACAGTGTCCCCTCTGTGCTGACTGTGAGGGCTGGAGTATGTAAAAACGACTCCAGCCCTCAGCGCTGATGCACTGGCCAGCGTCCCGCCCCTCTCCTGACTGGCAGGTCTGGGGGCGGGAACGAACGAAAGCAGGCCGCAAAAGCCGGGGACTCGAGTTATCAGCGCGGCCGCCGTAAAAGCGCGGGCCGCGCTGAAGTCCCCGGCGCACTACAAGTGCCAGCCGCGCCGCTATTCCAGCGGCCGGCGCGACCGAGTCCTAGACGTGGGCAGCGTCCCGCCCCTCTCCTGACTGGCAGGTCCGGGGGCGGGAACGAACGGAAACAGGCCGCAAAAAGCCGGGGACTGTAGTTATCAGCGCGGCCGCCGTAAAAGCGCAGGCCGCGCTGAAGTCCCCGGCGCACTACAAGTGCCAGCCGTGCCGCAGCCCCAGCGGCCGGCGCGGCCGATCCCATAAGTGTGCCTGCTTCAGCTAAGCTGAATGAGGCCATGGCACAGGCGCCGCAGCGCTGACGTCCCCCGGCGCACTACAACACCCAGCATGCTGCGGTGTGAGCGCCAAATGCACGGGGACACAGAGTACCTTAAGGAAGCAGGGCCATGTCCCTGACGTACTCCGCTCCATCCAGCATCTTCTCCAGGGGCTGTAGATGGAGCCCGGTCTCAGTGCCTGGAGACCGGTAAATCCCACTTCACCCAGAGCCCTGTAAAAAGGGATGGGGAAGGAATCAGCATGTGGGCTCCTGCCGCCGTACCCGCAATGGGTACCTCAACCTTACAAACACCTCCGACATAAGTGGGGTGAGAAGGGAGCATGCTGGGGACACTGTATGTGTCCTCTTTTCTTCCATCCGACATAGTCAGCAGCTGCTGCTGACTAAAAACAATGGAGCTATGCGTGCGTGTCTGACCTCCTTGCGCACAAAGCTAAAACTGAGGAATCCGTACTCCTACGGGAGGGTGTATAGCCAGAAGGGGAGGGGCCTTACACTTTTAAGTGTAGTTCTTTGTGCGGCCTCCAGAGGCAGTAGCTATACACCCACTGTCTGGGTCTCCCAATTAGGAGCGAAAAAGAAAACAGGGCGGGTGCTGGGTCTCCCAATTGGAGCTAGAAGAAAAGGAATTTACGGTAAGTAAACAAAATTCCCTTCTTCTTTTTCGCTCCTAATTGGGAGACCCAGACAATTGGGACGTCCAAAAGCAGTCCCTGGGTGGGTAAAAGAATACTTCGTGATAGGGCCGTCAAACAGCCCTTTCCTACAGGTGGGCAATTGCCGCCTGAAGGACTTATCTACCTAGGCTGGCGTCTGCCGAAGCGTAGGTATGCACCTGAAAATGCTTGGTAAAAGTATGCAGACCCAATCAGGTAGGTGCCTGACACACCTGCTGAGCCGTAGCCTGGTGCCGTAATGTCCAGGATGCACCCACGGCTCTGGTAGAATGGGCCTTCGGCCTTGAGAGAACCAGAAGCCCAGTAGAACTGTAGGTTTCAAGAATTGGTTCCTCGATCCCCCGAGCAAGGGTGGATTTGGAAGCTTGCGACTGTTTACGCCGACCAGCGACAAGGACAAAGAGTGCATCCGGGTGGCGCAGGAGCGCCATGCGGGAAGTAGAACCTGAGTGCTCTCACCAGAACCAACAGATGCAAATCTTTCTGAAATTGATGGACTGGACGAGGACACAAAGAAGGTGAGGTGATATCCTGATTGATATGAAAGTGGGATACCACCTTAGGGAGAAATTCCGGAACCGGACGCAGAACTACCCTGTCCTGGTGAAGGACCAGGAAGGGAGTTTGTATGAGAGCGTTGCTAGCTCGGAAACTCTCCTAAGAGACGAGACCGTTACTAGAAGGCCACTTCCCGTGAAAAGCGGGAAGGGAGACATCCTTCAAAGGCTCGAAAGGCGGCATCTGGAGAGCAATTAGAACCTTGTTCAGATCTCAGGGCTCTAACGGCCGCTTGTACGGAGTGCTGAGAAGACAAACTCCCCGTAGGAACGTGCGTACCTGAGGAAGTTGTCGTTTCTGAAAAAATACAGATAGCGCTGAGACTTGTCCCTAAAGGGAACTGAGCGACAACCCATTTTCCTACCTAGATTGCAGGAAGGAAGGAAACATAGACGATGCAACCGGTCAGGGAGAAACACCCTGCGCCGAGCACCGAGATAAGAATATCTTCCACGTCCTGTGGTCAATCTTGGCGGACGTTGGTATGCTAGCCTGTCTCATGGTGGCAACCACGTCCTGAGGTAATCCTGACGACACTAGGTTCCAGGACTCATACCACAACATCCTCGGCCAATTTGTAGCGACGAGGATGGCGCGGCCGCAGTCGGTCTTGATCTAGCGCAGTACTCTGGGCAACAATGCCAGAGGTGGCACCTAAGGTAGCTGGAACTGCGACCAATGCTGAACTAAGGCGTTTGCCGCCAGAGCTCGATGATTGTGAAACCGTGCCATGAAGCTGGCACATTGTTGTTGTGCCGTGACGCCATTAGATCGACGTCCGGCCTCTGTCAGCGGCGCCAGATCTCCTGAAACCCGTCCGGGTGAGGAGACCATACTCTTTCGGCCACACCTCAGCGACTTAGGAAGTCAGCTTCCTAGTTTCCACACTTGGGATGTGAATTGTGGATATGGTGGATGCCGTGTCTTCCACCCACATCAGAACCTGCCGGACTTCCTGGAAGGCTTGCCGGTTGCGCGTTCTTCCTTGGTGGTTGATGTATGCCACCGCTGTGGAGCTGTCCGACTGAAGTCGGACATGCTTGCTTTCCAGCCGCTGTTGGAAGGTTTGTAGGGCAAGATACACTGCTCTGTGTTCAAGAACATTGATCTGAAGGGTGGACTCTTGCTGAGTCCACGTACCCTGAGCGCTGTAGTGGAGAAAAACTGCTCCCCACCCTGATAGACTCGCGTCTGTCGTAACTATCGCCCAGGATGGGGATAGGAAGGACCTTCTTTTTGACCAAGAGGTGGGAAGAAGCCACCACCGTAGAGATTCCTTGGCCGCCTGAGAAAGAACGACGACTCTGTTGAGGGACGTCGACTCCTCGTCCCATTGGCGGAGAATGTCCTATTGTAGTGGACGCAGTAAAACTGCGCGAAAGGAACTGCCTCCATTGCTACCATCTTACGTAGGAAGTGCATGAGGCGTCTCAATGTGTGCGACTGGTTCTTAAAGAAGAGCTTGCAGCCCGTAGTGAATGCTGTTTGTCTAGCGGAAGCTTCACTATCGCTGAGAGAGTAAGAAACTCTATGCCTAGATATGTTATCGATAGGGTCGGGGTCGGATCTGACTTTAAAAAGTTGATGATCCACCCAAAACTCTAGAGAGTCTCCAGCGCAACGTTCGGGCAGTGTTGGCATGTTTCCTAAGAGAGTGCCTTGACAAGTAGATCGTCTAAATACGGGATCACAGAGTGACCCTGAGAGTGCAGGACTGTGACTACTGCTGCCCTGACCTTGGCGAAGACCAGTGGGACTGTCGCTAGCCGGAAGGTAGAGCTACGAACAGAAGGTGTTCGTCTCCTATAACGAAGCGTAGAAACGCTAGTGCTCTGGATCAATCGGCACGTGTGGATAAGCATCCTTGATGCCTAATGATGCTAGGAAATATCCTTGGGACCTTGAGGCGATGACATGGCGGAGGGATTCCATCCGGAACCGCCTGGTGTCCACGAGCTTGCTGAGCATTTTTAGATCCAGAACGGGACGGAACGGCCCGTTGTTATAGGTACCGCAAAGAATTTGGGGTAAAAACCGTGACCTTGTTCCTGAAGAGGAACGGGGGTCATCACTCTTTCTGCCTATAGAGTGCCCCCTGTTTGCAGAAGAGCAGCGGCTCGGCCGGGAGGTGGAGAAATTCTGAAGAATCGAGTTGGAGGACGAGAAGTGAGCTCAATCCTGTACCCGTGAGACAGAATGTCTCACACTCAATGGTCATTGACCTATGGCAGCTAAATATCGCCAAGGCGGGAGAGCCTGCTACCGACCGAGGCCGCAAGTCATGAGGAAGCCGCCTTGGAAGCGGGTTTTCAGACTGTCGCTTTTTTGGGCGTGACTGAGCCCGCTAAGAATCTGAGCTCCTCTGATCCTTTTGAGTCCACATTGGACGAGGAAAAATGGGACCTGCCCGAGCCTCGAAAAGGCCGAAAACCCCGACTGCCTCTTGCTCTGTTGGGGTTTGTTGTGTCCGGGCTGAGGAAAGGATGAATCCTTACCCCTGGACTGTTTAATGGTTACATCCAACGCTCACCAAACAGTCGGTCAGCAGAAAAAGGCAACTGGTTAGGCAACCTTTTTTGGAAGCAGAATCTGCCTTCCATTCACTTAACGAGCAGACCAGGCTCTGCTTAAAAACACGGAGTAGCGGAGGCTACCGCCGCACGGTTCGCAGAGTCCAGGACAACCTGAATCGCGTAAGAAACAAATGCAGACATTTGAGAGGTTAAGGATGCCACCTGCGGCACAGATGTACGTGTAACCGTGTCAATCTGTGTAAGACAAGCTGAAATAGCTTGGAGTGCCAAAAGGGAGAGAATGCCGGAGCCAACGGTGCGCCGACAGCCTCATAGATGGCTTTCGACCAGAGATCCATCTGTCTGTCAGTGGCATCTTTGAGTGCAGTTCCATCTCCCATTGCAACTATGGATCTAGCTACCAGCCTGGAGATTGGAGGATGCCGCTTGGGACACTGGGTCCAGTCCTTGACCAAGTCAGGGGACAGGGATAGCGTGTATCCTAAGCCGTTTGGAGAAGCGCATATCTGGATAAGCGTGGTGTTCCTGGACTGCCTCTCTGAAGGCAGAGTGGTCCAGAAAAATACGTGAAGCTGACTCCTCCACTGGAGGAGCTGTGAGAAATAACCCACATTCTATAGATGGACGCTATAAGATTATTTACTATGGCGTCACGATCAGGTGTATCCAGATTGAGAGCGGTCTCAGGATCAGAATCCTGAGCCGCTACTTCCGCCTCATTACACAGCGAGTCCTTCTGCTAGGACCCTGATGAAACCGAGGCCGCTCATAGTGAGCCCGCTCTGTCTGGGACTGACGTCCGTGCAGAGCCGTGACTCTGGGATGCGTGTGACATTCCCGGAGCTGTTAGTTGTTCACACTGAGGGGGGCCATGGATCAATGATTCAACAGTGCCCATATTGTGAGAGACATGTCCGGACTGCTAGGCTTCTAGTATCATAGCCATAGTCTCAGAAAAACTGTCAGTAAATACTGCAGACACCGTCCTCATCCCCTGGCCATTAGTGCATACAATGGGAGTCTATGTAACCTGCCGGCCGTATAGCCGTACATGCTGTACCAGCTGTATAGAAAAACATGTGGTTCTGCACCTTTGTTTTACACAGAGAATATGCTGATAACTCCTCCGCATAATCCAGGAGGGTATATACAACGTGCGACCAAACAGTGCAATGTATATAGTACAAGCATATCTATAAGTGCACTTCTGCACTAGTGGGGTTAGCACCACAGGTGCTGCTTAACGCCTGTTGCAGCGATTGTGTGACTATCAGAATGCCAGGGTCTTCCACACTTGTCTCTGTATCGTACAGAAACTGACACTAATGGCTGCCGGCGTCCTTGTAGAGAAGGAAGCCGTGGGCGTGCCTGAGAAAGTGCGGGAATCCGGATTCACAGTGCACACAGTGAGAGGGGTGGAGTATGCAAAACATACTCCAGCTCTCAGCGCTGCAGTGCTATGCAGCGTCACGCCCCTACCCTGACTGTCAGGGCTGTGGGCGGTAACGAAGGGAGACTAGGCCCAGAAGCCGGGGACTCGAGTTAACAGCGCGGCCGCCGTAAAAGCGCGGGCCGCGCTGAAGTCCCCGGCGCACCACAAGTGCCAGCCGCGCCGCAGTCCCAGCGGCCGGCGCGACCGATTCTAGAAGTGGCCAGCGTCCCGCCCCTCTCCTGACTGGCAGGTCTGGGGGCGGGAACGAACGGAAGCAGGCCGCAAAAGCCGGGGACTCTAGTTATCAGCGCGGCCGCCGTAAAAGCGCGGGCCGCGCTGAAGTCCCCGGCGCACCACAAGTGCCAGCCGCGCCGCAGTCCCAGCGGCCGGCGCGACCGATTCCTAGAAGTGGACAGCGTCCCGCCCCTCTCCTGACTGGCAGGTCTGGGGGCGGGAACGAACGGAAGCAGGCCGCAAAAGCCGGGGACTCTAGTTATCAGCGCGGCCGCCGTAAAAGCGCAGGCCGCGCTGAAGTCCCCGGCGCACTACAAGTGCCAGCCGCGCCGCAGTCCCAGCGGCCGGCGCGACCAATTCCCATAAGTGAGCCTGCTTCAGCGAAGCTGAATGAGGCCATGGCACAGGCGCCGCAGCGCTGATGTCCCCCGGCGCACTACAACACCCAGCATGCTGCGGTGTGAGCGCCAAATGCACGGGGACACAGAGTACCTTGAGGAAGCAGGGCCATGTCCCTGATGTACTCCGCTCCATCCAGCATCTTCTCCAGGGGCTGTAGATGGAGCACGGTCTCAGTGCCTGGAGACCGGTAAATCCCACTTCACCCAGAGCCCTGTAAAAAGGGATGGGGAAGGAATCAGCATGTGGGCTCCTGCCGCCGTACCCGCAATGGGTACCTCAACCTTACAAACACCTCCGACATACAGTGGGGTGAGAAGGGAGCATGCTGGGGACCCTTAGTATGGGCCCTCTTTTCTTCCATCCGACATAGTCAGCAGCTGCTGCTGACTAAAAAGTGGAGCTATGCGTGGATGTGTTGCCTCCTTCGCACAAAGCACAAAACTGGTGAGCCAGTGATCCCACTGGGGGTGTATAGCCAGAAGGGGAGGGGCCTTACACTTTTAAGTGTAATACTTTGTGTGGCCTCCAGAGGCAATAGCTATACACCCAATTGTCTGGGTCTCCCAATTAGGAGCGAAAAAGAAATATAGATTTTTATTTTTCTCCCTCACATGCGGTCTTTCTTTGGAAACTATAAGAGTACATTTCTTTATCGTTCCTATGGGAGACCCAGACCATGGGGTGTATAGCTACTGCCTCCGGAGGACACACAAAGTTACTACACTCAAAACGTGTAGCTCCTCCCTCCTAGCATATACACCCCCTGCTAGCCAGACCTAGCCAGTTTCATGCTTTGTGTCAGGAGGATCACACACACACATGCATCCTTTTTTGATTTTTCATTTTTTCTAAAGATTTAGAAGAAAAGCGGGTCCACTGGACCCCCGGCATGTCCCTTCACACATCCCTGGCGGCGGTGCTGTTAAGGTTGACTTCAGGGCAGAAATCCCTTCATGCCGCGCTCCTTCAACATCCCTTAGGGGCTCTGGCTTGAAGTTAGAGCCAACATGGTTCTCACTGCCTTGCAGGAGACCGGCCTCCATCCGCAGCCCTTTGGCAGGACCCTGCTGAACGGAGCACTGGACCCCCACCCCACCAGGGACTGGACCCTGCGTCTCAAAGCTAAGTATAGAGACGTTATTTAAGGGTCCTTCTGCAATGTGGGGCACTTTTATTGGTGGGACAGTGATTTTCTTTGATAACGCTGCTTTTTAATGTGTTTCCGGCCGGTTCCACAGTTTTTTTACTGAGAACCGCGCCGATGATGCCTGATTGTCGGCCGCGTGCATAACTCTAGGCCCCGGCTTCAGCCGCGGCCTAGTTTCGTTTTGTTCCCCTGCATGTCAGCCATGCAGGGGGACACTGCAGCGCCGACCGCCGGCCGCCCTGCACAGGGGGGGACACTCCTTGTTGAGGAGATGATTCCCTCCCCTGTACATCTCCTTAGCCCTCCGTTCCCGCTCCTGGGTTAACCCCCGCCCCCCCCCCCTCACTCTGGCGCCATTTTCTCAGCGTTCTTAGTACGCTGATCGGCGCTGGCTGCTCTGCAGTGCAGAGGGGGTGGATATCTGGCTGGGGGTCCAGGCTTGGAACCCGGGGGGGCACTCACAATAGCGGCCTGATAAGTCACAACCTCTGGTTGTGCACTTTTATACACTATCAGGGCATTCTGAAGGGGTTAATTCTTTATTACAGAACCTCTTCCTCAGCAGCATGTCTCACTAGGAGCAAAGCTCCAAGGCTGTAATATTGCCTGAACCGGCATAGATCATACTGTAATGGTTCTTATGTGGTGGTGCCTCAGCCTGGAGTCTTCCCCAGGCTGAACCCCTGTCTTGGGTATTCTAGACAGAGCCCCCCACCTCTGCAGCAGGTCTCACAGAGCGAGGCTGCAGGCTGTTTTTATTATCCACTGCTGGTAGTCTCGTACGGCTGTACCGAGCTCCTAACCACTGTGGCCCCTCAGCTTGGGGGCTCATTCATGGTCCCCCCAGCTGCTCCGGGTTCGGTGGCTGACCCCTGGGGGAATCTGTTTTCCAGGGGTCGGCTGTCCCGGCATTTGCTGAGCATGCAGCCCCCTTCTCAGGGCGTTTTCTGCTTGCTCAGCAAAGCTCACAGACCCCGTCCTCCTGACAGGGAGACGCAGGGTCCCCTGTCCTCCCCGTCCCGCAGCTCCGATACGAGCTGACTCACTGGACGAGGAGGATGTCTCTACCAGGGGCTCGGACGCTACTTTAGGTACTTGATCCGTCCGTAGGTGACGCGGATGCGGATGATTGGATTGTGTCCATTATTCTATTGGGCCTCCATCCGCCTGTATCAGGGCAGTATTCCCCGCTGGCAGAAATGCATCAGTATACCTTTAACAAGACGAAGAGTGTGTTCCTTAACCACTCCAGTTTTCAGCCCGCTGCGTCCAAGCCCACAGCCTGTCCTGCAGATCCCACAGCGGGGTTCTGCTGCCTGTCTTCCCTCCCATCGGAGGTGATCAAGGAGTGTACTCATTCGCCAAGGGTGGCCACTCCGGTGTCTAGACTTTTAGCCCAGTTAGTTGTATCAGTGGCTGACGGCACCTCTATAAGGATCCCACGGTACATTAATTTTGTACTGGACCTCAATCCGCCGGAGTTACCTTATCTAGGTGAACACAACGTGTGTTCCTTAACCACTCCAGTTTTCAGGCCCCTGTGACCAGCCCAGAGTCCGCTCTGACAGTCGCTTCCTATGAAGCGTGATTCTGAGGACTGTTTTTCCCATGTCCAATGGTAGTCAAGAGGTGGGCTCATTCACCTCAGGTGGCTCAGCCCGGACCGTTATGTCAGTGGCTGATGACTCCTCAGAGGAGAGGCATTCCCTCATAGGGACTCTATGCCCAAGACGGTTGCCTGAACTTCCAGACTTCAGTCTTTTCATCCTCTGTCAAGTCTGCCATGCGGGACACCGCACGGCGGTGGTTTTGACTACTTTCCTCGCTATCCGCAGGCTCCTGTTCGGAAATGGAAGGCAGATGCCTCTATGGAGGTTCCTTCCTGGGCTCCCCTTTGGGGGGACCAGTCTCTTCGGAACCAACTGGATGACATTTAGGACACTCTCGGAGGGGAGAGCTCTTCCTTGCCACCAACAGGGTACCTGTCCAGGGCAGGAATCAGTTGAGGTTTCGGTGGTTCCGTTCCTCCATCTGATCGTCCTCTAGCTCGGCCTAGGTTCACAGAACCAATTGGCTTGAAGCTGCGTCTTCAGAAGACCGCAGGAGATGCTGCCACTCAGTCAGCTTCCTCCGGGCTATCTAGCCGCCAACCTTCTCCTGGTCGGTGGCAGGTTCTCTCCACTTGGCGACGTATGGTTCTAACACGTCTCCGTTCAGTGGGGGCGGGATTATATCTCCCATGGCTACGGGATGGAATTCTGTCCACCCGCCAAACAGATTTTTTCTGTCACCTCCTTCCGGCTCCAAGACTTCTCAGGCCGTGGCATTTCTTGCAGGCCAATGGAGTAATTGTACCGGTTCCCGACTAGGAACGGTTCTGAGATTTTTGTTTAAATCTATGTCTAGTCCCCGAACAGGGCGGTGCCTTCCGACCTGGATCTTAGCTTTTCAAGCATGGTCAGGTGTGGCGTTTTCACATGGAGTCTCAGTCTTGTTCCGTGTGTTTTTTCACCGGATCAATCAAGAACCCAAGGAGATTCCCTAGCAGCCATCGGCATTGGAGATGCCTTTCTGCAGGGGTCAATCGCAGCTTCACACCAGCGTTGACTACGTTTTGCCATCGGAGTGCTCCAATTTGTGGCTCTTCCCTTAGGGTTAGCCACGGCCCCTCGAGTATTCTCATGGGGCTGCTGTGATTAGGGTCCTGCACCCCTAGGGATTGGCAGTGATCGTTTGTCCTGGACGGCCTTCTTCGGGGCTTCATCCAGTGCAGACTCTTAGCAGAGTACTTCGCTTACTCTCGCCACTCTAACCTATTCGGGTGGCTTGTCATTCTGTTCAAGTCCACTCTGAATTCGAACCAGAGGTTCTCAGGGACGCAATTCGAGACTCTGTCGGCTCTTGTGAAGCCGCTCTTAGTCGTTCAGTAGTCTCTCCGCTGGCGGTCGACGTCATTCTATCAGACACCAAATACAGGTGCTGGTCGGACGGTGGCGTCAATGGAAGCGATTCCTTGCCCAGTTTCTCCTGCGTCCTCTGAGACTGGATGTTTCCCGCTGTACACGCGAACTCCCTCCTTCCACGGGGTGGTGGTTTTGCCACTGACCGGGGGCTCGTTTGCAGTGGTGGTTTCGGCCACTCTGTCTCGGGGACGCTCCTTCCTGCCCCCGTCCCGGGTGATCCTCACCAGGGTGCTGGTCTTTCCGCCTTGGGAGCAGTATATCCCCACCGCGGAGCGCAGGGCGCTTGGACTCTGTCCGAATCAGCCCTCTAGATCAATGGGCAGGAAATCAGAGCTGTATTCTAGCTCTCTAAGCCTTCACCATCTTTGGGCGGCTAGGCACATTCGAGTTCAGTCGGATAACGTGACAGCGTTTTCCTACATCATCTTCCAGAGCGGGACACTCAGCCGCCTGGCAATCTTAGCGCCTCAACATCCTTCAGTGGACAAGGGACTCCTAGTCCACCGTAGCCGCAGCCCACATCCTATGTCAAGACTGCGAGGCAAACTATTTCAGCTGTCCAACCGTGGTCCACAATCCTCAGGTTTTGCAGTAGACACACTGGTTCATATTTGATCCCAGCTTCGTCTCTACCTCTTGCCCAGAGTCCTGCGCAAGATCAGTAAAAAAGGGGGCCGTCGGGTCATTCTCTTACTCCAGACTGACCCAGGCAGGCTTGGTATCCTGACCTGCTCCTTTTGTCCGTTGGGTTGCCATGGCATCTTCCGGACCGTTCAGACTTTTTCTCAAAGGTCCGGTTTTTCCGTCAGAATTCTGGATTCTGAGATTGACGGCGTAGCTATTGAGTCCTGGATCTTGGCGACTTCTGGTATCCTTCCTGAAGTTGTCTTCCGCTATGACTCGAGCTCCAAGGTGTCCTTGGACCTTTTTAGCCTTGCCGACCCTCCTGTCCCTTCCACAGTCCGGTCTACAGCTAGGACTATCCCTCATTAACGGACAGGTCTCGGCTCTGTCAGTATCTGCCAGCGGCGTATTGTCCGGCTGGCTCCGGTGCGCCCCTTTAAGGGCGCGTCTCACATCGTTCCGCCTTTCCGGCGGCCTATGGAGCCTTGGGACCTTAATCCGGTCCTCCCGGTTCCCGGAAACCCCCCTTTGCGCCTCTTAGGGAGGTTTCTTTGTTTCATCTCTCACAGAAAGTAGTCTTTCTAGTGGCTATAATTTACCGCCAGGGAGTTCTGGCTGCACTCTCTGAGTAACCCCCTTCTTGGTCTTTTGCATCAAGACAAGGTGGTCTCCGTCCGATTCCGGACTTTTTTCCCTAAGGTGGTTATAGCCTCCACCTTATCCGGGGCAATTTTCCTGCCTTCATTTTGTCCGGCTCCTGTTCATCGCTTTGAGGAAGCGTTGCATATCCTGGATCTGGTGCGGGCCCCCCGGATCTATGTGTCTCGCACCGCCGTTATTAGGCGGTGCACCTCTCTCTCTGGTACTGACTGCTAGTCAGCGTAGCGGTCTCTCGGCATCTAAGCCGACCCTGGTTCGTTGGCTTAGGTCGGCCATTACCGAGGCCTACAAGTGTACTCAAGTGCCTTCCCCGCCGGGGATCAGAGCACATTTGATCAGACCTGTCGGTGCCTTTTGGGCTTTCAGGCACCAGGCTACGGCTCAGTAGGTCTGTCAGACTGCAGCTCGAATTAGTCTGCATACTTTTTCGAAGCTCTATCCAAGGCATGCTCTTGCTTTGGCAGACGCGGGCTTCGGCAGACGCATCTTTCAGGCGTCTGTCGCCCATTTGTGAAGTTGGGTTTTCCTGCTTCTCAGTTGTCTGTTTATTCCCACCCATGGACTGCTTTAGGACGTCCCATGGTCTGGGTCTCCCATAGGAACGATAAAGAAAAAGAGAATTTTGTTACTTACCGTAAATTCTTTTTCTTATAGTTCCGTCATGGGAGACCCAGCACCCTCCCTATTGCCTGTTGGCAGGTTTCTTGTTCCGTGTGTCTTCACCGGCTGTTGTCGTGGACAGAGTCTCCGGTTGTTCCGGTTCTTACTCTGTTTTACTTGTGGGTGGCTATTCTCCTTCAGCTTTTGCACTAAACTGGCTAGATCTGGTTCTCCAGGGGGTGTATAAGCTCAGAGGGAGGAGCCACACTTTTAAGTGTAGTACTTTGTGTGTCCTCCGGAGGCAGAAGCTAAACACCCATGGTCTGGGTCTCCCAATACGGAACTATAAGAAAGTAGGATTTGTGTACTCACCGTAAAATCTCTTTCTCTTAGTCTTCATTGGGGGACACAGGACCATGGGTTATGCTGCTGTCACTAGGAGGCTGACACTAAGTAAACAGAAAAAGTTAGCTCCTCCCCAGCAGTATAACCCCTGAGCCGGAGGCGGGCTCAATCAGTTTAGTGCACAAGCAGTAGGAGGAGAGCCAAACAATCCTGGATAAAAACAAGGTAAAAAACTATGACGAACAGTCGTGTGACCAGTGACCTGGGAATGTGGGCACTGGGGAAACAGGCATGTCATATATAACGAAAAACACAAGCAGGGTGGGTGCTGTGTCCCCCAATGAAGACTAAGAGAAAGAGATTTTACGGTGAGTACACAAAAATCCTACTTTCTCTGTCGTTTCATTGGGGGACACAGGACCATGGGACGTCCAAAAGCAGTCCCTGGGTGGGAAGAAAACCATCACCGGAGATAGGAAGGAAGTCGCTTCCCCTTGCCGGGCTGACCCGGACCTACAAGCGCCTACGTTGTTACAGGTGTGCCACTGCCACCCGCAAACCTTGCACCAAGACTGGCCTCTGCCGAAGCTTGAGTGAGAACCTGTTAGAAACTAGCAAAGGTACGCCGACTAGATCGGGTGGTGGACCAGAGGACCTGGTTGACCGACGTCCGGAGCCCAATCGTGCAAGGGTGCCCCTTGCTCGGTAGACCGCGGCGGAAGTCCGACCTTCATGCGATAGTCTTCACATATGGAGGAAAGGATCCATGTGATATTCAGGCCCTTTGCGCCGGCCTATGCTTCTTGGGAAAGGGCGGAAGGATGGACTGACAGTCGGTGTAACCGACAAAAAAATGGTGTCCTGCCGACACGAAAGACTGAGGGCTCGTACCAGCCCTAGAACGAACTATGCCTCTTTCAGGCTGAGAGGGGAGCCTAGAACCGACAAAAACGAAACCTAAAGACCTCTTCTGGAAGGAAAGCCGAGGTGTCTCGGACAGAAACGAAGGGTTCTGGCTGGAACCCCCCCCTTATCCTGCTGGCGGAGCGGAAAAAGGGGGAGAAAAGACTACGAGAGGGCTGTCCGCCCTGATGCCGTCGATAACAAACAGATGGCCACAAGGAACCCACCTATCAAAACAGGTGGGAGCAGGGAAAAAAGGGGTACCTCGAGCAAACTCATCACTGGATTATGGTCCCACTTTTCTAGTGAACGATGAAAAACGCCGAGCCAGATGGACGTTTCTCTGAGCGAAGGCCCTGATTGACGGAAAGTGAAAAGTCTCTGAAGATGCGGTCCTCACACCACCGGGGGAGCTCTTTCCACGTGGAAATAAATCTTCGAGGGAACTGGATTCCATGCCCTCCTCAATGTCTGCCATCATCTTGTTCACAGACCTGACCGAGCCAGCACCCGGGATCCACTGGTGAGGCCATGGAACCTGGGACTCCTGAGTCCTGGAAGACTAGAGGGGCCCCGACACGGAAGAATCTGGCGGTCTGGAAGGAGCCACGGGGCATCTGCGAGGAGATGAGTAAGTTATGCGAAGCTATGCTCGCCTGGGCCACTCCCGAGCTATCGCCTGCCTAGGTCCTTCTTGAGAACCCTCGAGAACATGGAAAGCAGCGGGAAGATGCACGAGAGCCTGAACAAGCAACGCGACCGGGCTTGGGCGTCGTCCTCTAGTCCAGAGCAGGTGGCGTACTCGACGCACCATGGACTTGAGAGTTGGATCGGAAGGCCAAAAAGTCACGACTGTAGGTCTTCCTTCGCCAGAGATCTGGCTGTTGATATCCATGTTGGAGTCCTTTACCTACGCGAGACCTATCGTACCGCGGAAATCGGCCGCCCAAACGTCCACGCTCGGGATGTGCTGCCGAGATTGGCGAATGAAAGAGCCCGTCCCAGAGCAAGAACCTCTTGGCCTCTTCACTTGCCATGAAGCTCTTTGCGTCTTCCTGGTGGAAGATGCGCATCACTGCTGTGGCATGGTCCGACTGGAACCTGACTGGACAATACAACCCAGAGAAGAAATTGTAACCGGGCTAACCGAATGGCTCCGAGTCCGGAATGCTGAAGGGGAGACGACACTCCAGGGGTGTCCCTCGGGACCGTGCCGAGGAATGGTGTGGTAGCATACTCTAGTACGGGAGACTGGTGACGGTTGATAACAAGCTCCAGAGGAGGAAAGGGAATCTTCCCAGGGATGATTGGGAAGATTGGTCATCTAGGAGGAAATTGGCCGGTCACCCTCGAAGACGGAGCCTTCCTGTCCCCGCTCTTCAGTGTGTTCCTTTGGAGAGTCCGGGATGAAATCTGGTATGTGCACCATCGCTAACACCGCCACAGGCTGTCGAGGACTCGCATAGCAAAAAACCGAAGGGAAAAAACGGGAGCGGGAGGCAAAGAGCCGCAGGACCCTATGCCAGGAGGGAAACTGCTCCTGCGTGAGGAGTAGCAACCCTTGAACGGCTCGAATACCGTGCCTGAGGAGTGATGGACCGGGCCGGGTCTGGGAGGACTCCTTCCTGTAGCTCAGCTACCCTAGTAGCGAAAAGTGATGATGATGGTCTAAACCTCAAGGCGAGGGTACTTGAAGGGAGACTCTGGGTCTCCCGGTCGGTCCTGGGCAGAGAGAGCCTGGGAATGCGTAGGGATCGTGATCCCTGCAAGCACTCTTAGAAAGCTGGGACGGTCCGCAGCCACGCAAAGCGGAGATGGCTGTTGTAGGGATAAAGGTTTCCTGACGAACCTAACGTGAGGGAACGAGTCCTGGTGCATCAGAGCCGATGCCGGGAAAAGGATGTACCCTTCCCTTACGTAGCCAGTCTACCCTGACGTAGCCTAGGGGATAAACTGGACTCGCCTATCTCCGAAGGGGCGATCCCGAGAGCCGGAAAGGAAGTCAGCGACTTCCTAGACGTCGAATCTGCGTTCCTGATCCCGAGTCAGAGCTCTCGACGGGTAGGCACCCTGATGTTAGAGGCTCAGGCCGTGTAGCGGGGAGACACCAGATTTTGTAAAGAGAGGGTACTCACAGAAGCTGATAACCAGTCCTGGATCGGCATAGGTGGAGCGCGGACCTCTGCGTAGAGTGACCGTGGAGGCCCTGCGGAGCGTCACGATAGGGACGAGAAGCCAGGAGGAACCCAGGCGGGTGAAGTACAGGGTAGCGTGCCCCTTCATCACGGAGCCCTCTACGAGAAGGGGTAAGACAATATAAGGGACTTACCGCTGGTAAAAATTGTGTCCGAGGAATATCCGTGCTCACGCAGTCACACGGCGAACTGGATGTCCACTGAAAACCCGCAGGGGCCCGCACCTTCCTGTCTGCAAGGTGCCATGCCCCCTCTCTCCAGAGCCCTCTGGGGGAATGATAATGACAATAACACGACTTACCGCAGGTAAACGCCGTGTCTGGTTGTTGTCTGTGATCACTCAGCGACTCCAGTGTGGCCTGCCCATTCTCACCGAGACCCCTTTTTGTAGAAGGGAATAAAGACGATGACTAGACTTACCGCTGGTAAACTTCGTGTATGGCAGTTGACTGTGAGCACACGGTAACTCAGCAAGCTCTGGATGTCGTCTGAGCAGGGTCCGCTCCAAATGACTTAAGGGGGACCTGCGTGCATGGAGATAAGGGGGCTGTCCGTAGCCTTACGGCCTGACTCACCAATTCCAGCAGGCCTTTAGACATGCGCCAAAACGTCCAGGTCCTGCTCGGAGTCCAGCAGAGGTGGAAAGCCTGGGCCATCACCCGAGAGGTCGGAAGACTGCCGGAGAAAAAGCAGTCTGGACCTGGGGAATAAGGTGGAAAACAGGGGGGCCACAAAAGACGAGACCTGTCGGGTCCGCTTCTAGCATAGGAAAGGTCCCTGGTACGAGACTCACCTCCCCAAGGGGATTGCGCTAGACCTATGGAAGGTATAACCGAGTATTGGCCGGGGACGCAGCGCATGCGCGCGAAGCCGAGGGCCGGCGGCGAGGGGATCTATGACCTGAGACAGGGCATTAACCCGCCGGAGGGGACTAAACTAAAAACTCGAGCTGGGAGCGCGATATAAAAAAGGTGAAGCAAAACAAGTGCCCGAAAGTACTGTAGGAGTTAAGGTGCAAAAAACTCATGTATGTAAAATTTTTAATAAAAATCGACCTAAAATAAAAAATATCCACTAAGAAAAGTGTGTTTTAGTCTCTCCCCCGGAAAAATAAGGTGACGCTGAGGCCTCAGTAAACCCAGACTAGTAGTCTGGAATAAATTCCCATTCTCTTTTTTTTTTTTTTTTTTTTTTTCTTTCTCTCTTTATTTAAAATGGACGCTGTGAGCGGGAAAAAAATATCCCCCACCCCCCAAGTGATGCCTGGAGCACGGCCGAGGGCGGGAACGGAGAGGCCGGCGTCCAATAGCGCCGTGCGGGAGGCGGGCCTGGGGACGCCGAGGACAGGGCCGAAGCCGGGGACTAAATTTTGGAGGTGCCGGGGCGGACAGAGGCCGCGCCGGCGGACCCCGGCCGCAGCGGCGGCGGAGAGGATCCTCGGCGCGCTGTGCGGGATGCGGCCTGGGCACGCCGAGGACGGGGCCCAAGCAGAGGCACCGTCGCGGGCAGAGGCCGCGCCGGCGGACCCGGCCGCAGGCGGCGGCGGGGAGGATCCTCGGCGCGCCGTGCGGGATGCGGCCTGGGCACGCCGAGGACGGGGCCCAAGCAGAGGGACCGTCGCGGGCAGAGGCCGCGCCGGCGGACCCGACCGCAGGCGGCGGCGGAGAGGATCCTCGGCGCGCCGTGCGGGATGCGGCCTGGCACGCCGAGGACGGGGCCTGGGGGACCGAGGACAGTGGCCGAGCGGAGGTGCCATTGCGGACAGATGCAGCGCCGGCGGAGCCAACCTCAGGAGGCGCTGTTAAAAGGTACAGGGGCAGCGCCGGCGGACCCGGCCGCAAGCGGCGGCGGCGCAGCAGCGATGCGGGGCCGCCCGACCTCGGAGCCGGCAGGGAGCTCCACGGACGCAGCGGGGGAGTCCGGCGAGTAGGCCCAGACCGGGGCCTCAATTTCTGCAGCCGTCCGAGGGGGGGGGAAGGTAGGGGTCCTACCTGATCCGCGGCGCGCTGTCCAGTGTGCAGGCTGAGACTCTGCACATGCTCCTGTGTGCTCCGCTCAGCGAAGGAATGGCTGCGGGCACCTGGAAGCAGGCTGAAGAAGGCAGGGAGTTGGACGCCATTGGGGTGGAAGCCCCTAAATGTAGCAGCGTTGCGGGCCCCATCCAAAAACTCCAGATGCGCTGCGGAGGTCCAGTCCCTGCTGTATGCCCCTTGCGACCCTTTGGGGTGGTACCGCAGGGTGAATAGGGGTGCCCAGAAAAATTCAGCCCCGCGTGCCAACCGGGGAGTGGTACCGTGGAATTGGACGGGGGAGAGGGCCCGACAACTCAAGCCTCTGCGACCTAGGGGAGCGGTACCCACACGGGCTGCGAGAGCTGAGGTAGAGAAAAGATACCTGCAGAAAAAGAAAATTACCACAGATGAGAGCGACGAGCGTCGCCGAGAAAAAATGAAAAAAATAACGCAAAAAATCAAGTGGCTGAAGGGGGCCTAGTCGGCCCACATCAGCCTCCTACGACACTAAGCAAAAAACTGATTGAGCCCGCCTCCGGCTCAGGGGTTATACTGCTGGGGAGGAGCTAACTTTTTCTGTTTACTTAGTGTCAGCCTCCTAGTGACAGCAGCATAACCCATGGTCCTGTGTCCCCCAATGAAACGACAGAGAAAAAGAATTTACGGTAAGTAAACAAAATTCTCTTTATCTTCAATCTTATCGATAGGGAATAACCTTTCAATTCTGGGAATTCTCCTTAAAGGTAGACAGAGATCCCGGTTCTGCCGGATTTTACTCCGTCTCTTCTTGTGGGTGGATGTCCTCCTTCAGCTTTTGCACTAAACTGGCTAGGTCTGGCTAGCAGGGGGTGTATATGCTAGGAGGGAGGAGCTACACGTTTTGAGTGTAGTAACTTTGTGTGTCCTCCGGAGGCAGTAGCTATACACCCCATGGTCTGGGTCTCCCATGACGGAACTATAAGAAAAAGAATTTACGGTAAGTAACAAAATTCTCTTTATTTCACAGATATCTAGTGTTCGCATTTCACAATCTCCAGGCCTTGCCCACAGAGCACATATAGATGCCCTTCACCACGTGTCCAGCAGTCTAAATCTGACACATCTGCCACATGACAGAATCTGGTGGCCACATGTTTAAGATCACTGTCCCCAATATTCCAAACAGTCAGACGCTGATCCACAGAAACTGATACCAGGAGGTCCTCTCGGAGGATGCGCAGGCCGGTGACATGTGCAGCGTGAGCAGAGTTGGCAGAGACTGACCGGAGAAGTTGGGCACCTTCATTGTGGTCCAATATTAGCAAAGACACGCAGATGGAATTGTCATCTCCTCCACTGGCGACCAGATATTGTCCATCCTTAATCATCCGGACACAGAGACTGTTGATCCCACATTGGTGAACGGAGGCAGTAAAGCAAACGGATCCCAGATCTGTGAGGAGCAGAGTTCTCATTAGTTTTCATTATCAATTACCCCAGTTTTGCATACAATGCATTCAACAGAGTGCGTTTTTTTCTGAATCCGTATGTCACACTCCACCTCGAGTCCTAGCACTGAGTGTAACATCATCGATTTTATCAAGAGTGTTCCTTTAAGAAAGCATTAAAGTGTAATACCCAATTGGGCAAATTATCCTATAATAGATAAAAGACAACTTGCAGATCGGTGATGAGCCCACCGACCCCGAGACCTCTGAAGTGCCCATGTGCGCCACCGCTCCATTCTCCATAGGACTGTCATGCACTCTGTATCACTAGCAGTCTCAAAGACAATGGACAGAATAGTGGCCTGCATGCTCTGCCCTGGGTGTATACCAACATAAATCGATGTGGGTCCCGACCACCGAAGCTGTACTTTTAATAGCACCTTTTTGGGAATACATATAATCCATGAAAGATTTGTATTTTTGTGGTGGGGTAAATTAATAAAAAGGTGTTCTACTATTGCTTTTAGGGATTAGTCTCTACAGCATTCACTGTGCAGTATAAATTACTTTACTGCTCTATTTTGTGAGTTCTTAGGCCATGTGCGCACTAGAAAGTGACTTTTTCTTATGGAAAAACTGGACCCTCTGAAAGAATCCCACACCTGCGGTAAAAAAATGCACCAAAACCGCAACAAAATCCGCATGATTTTTTACCGCGGTTTGGTGCAGATTTGCAGCGGTTAGGAAGTAACATGCTCATTTATTCCGCAGCGGGTAAATCCACAGGTATAAAAACACGCAGTGTGCGCACAGCATTTTATAAAACTTTTAAGCCATGTGCCCACCCTGCGGAAAATTTGCAAAATTTGCTGCGATTTTTTCGCGGAAATTCCGCGGATTTTTCAAAAATCCGCAGTACAGTGAGTCCCCAGCCATTTCTATGGCATTTGGGGACTGCTGTGCCCATGCTGCGTTTTTTTTCCGCAGCGAAAATAATGCGTTTTTTCCCTGCGGAAAAATCTGCAGCATGACAATTATTTCTGCGGATTTCTCCGCAGGGTCCCATACTTACCTGCCTTGATAGAAGACACCGGAGTCACTTCCTCCGTCCTGTGCACAGGAGCGCGGTGGACCCAGGAGCAGGAAGGAAGAGGTGGGCGGGGCCTGCACGAGCTCCGGTCATGTGACAGCCGGAGCTAGTTCAGGCCCGCCCACCTTCTCCTGTACAGGGCAGACACGGCTGGACAGTGAAGTGCTGCGTGATGGAGGTAAGTATGAACTCCCGATCACTCAGCACTTGTTCTGCATTGAGGATGTAGTGCCGAAGCCATGGTACTGTATCCTCAATGCAGAATACCGCACCATATCCGCAGGACATTCCGCTGTGCATCCGCAGCATGAAAACAGACAAAAGTTGTGCTGCGGATTTCTGAGAGCTCCTGCGGATATATCCGCAGGACACTGTACCCGTGGGCTCATAGCCTTAGGTTTTGCTGAGGAATGACTGCAGCAATGTAAAGGGGGCTTTACACGCTGTGACATCGCTAATGATATATCGTCGGGGTCACGCCGTTAGCGACATCGCAGCGTGTGACACCAAGGAGCGACGATCATCGAGCTCAAAAATGTGAAAAATCGTTGCTCGTTGACACGTCGCTCCTTTTCCAAATATCATTGCTGCTGCAGGTACGATGTTGTTTGTCGTTCCTGCAGCAGCATACATCGCTATGTGTGACACCGCAGGAACGACGAACATCTCCTACCTGCCTCCACCGGCAATGCGGAAGGAAGGAGGTGGGCGGGATGTTCCGGCCGCTCATCTCCGCCCCTCGGCTTCTATTGGATGGCCGCCGTGTGACGTCGCTGTGAGACCGCACGAACCGCCGCCTTAGAAAGGAGATGGATCGCCGGCCAGAGCGACGTCGCAGGGCAGGTAAGTCCGTGTGACGGGTGTTAGCGATGTTGTGCGCCATGGGCAGCGATACTGTATGCCCATGACGCACAACCGACTTGGGGCGGGAACGCTCGCTAGCGATATCGGTACCGATATCGCAGTGTGTAAAGTGCCCTTTAGACACATTTTCTGTGGCAAATCCGCTGTAAATCCGTAGCCTGCGCACATAGCCTTACAATGTTTATTTTTTATGATTCACTACTTTTGTGCAATAAAAACTTATTACCTTATTTACTTTTTTTTTTTGGGTACATATTACTTGTTCATTTTTATGCACTTTGTATGCCTTTTAACATGAATAATAAATATTTATGTAATAGTGCAATATTTTGCATATGCGGTGAGTTTTTTTTCTTTTATAGTCTCATTAGCTGATTTGAACATGCAATCCTCTAATTTGTTGCGATATCTCTGTATTGCAGTATATTATACCTGTTAATGTCACACCTCCCTCTGCAAAACCATCACAATCCCTATTGAAAGTGGCATCTAAGGGGTTAAACAGGCAGGATTTTGGATGCACAGAACCCTCTTTACCTTAGCCATATGTTGTTTATGTATCATGGATCAAATGATCTTTTTTCCTGTAACCCTGGGGAAATCACTCAGCACTTGATAAATGTGTAATGAGCCTCTTTAGTGTATGCTAGCACCAATGCGCGATCACTACCTCCCCTACCAGAACGAGTGTGCACTAGAATAACTGCTACAGACCTACGCCATACAGCCTGCCCTCCTCCCCCTGCCGACAGACGCAAACAGCCCTCTTTACTATCTACTATTCCTCAAGATCTAAACTACGACCTATTTGTTATGACACTGGTCTGTGTGTTTCAGTGATATAGGCTGGATGTGAGGTCTGCATTTTCTTCCTAGCAATATAGGCTAAGTGTAAGGTCTGTGTGTCCCTCTCAGTAATATAGGCTGGATGTGAGGGTCTGTGTGTCCCTCCCAGTAATATAGGCTGGATGTGAGGGTCTGTGTGTCCCTCCCAGTAATATAGGCTGGATGTGAGGGTCTGTGTGTCCCTCCCAGTAATATAGGCTGGATGTGATGTCTGTATGTCTCTCCCAGTAATATAGACTGGATGTAGGGTCTGTGTGTCCCTCCCAGTAATATAGGCTGGATGTGAGGGTCTGTGTGTCCCTCCCAGTAATATAGGCTGGATGTGAGGTCTATGTGTCCCTCCCAGTAATATAGGCTGGATGTGAGGGTCTGTGTGTCCCTCCCAGTAATATAGGCTGGATGTGAGGTCTATGTGTCCCTCCCAGTAATATAGGCTGGATGTGGGGGTCTGTGTGTCCCTCCCAGTAATATAGGCTGGATGTGAGGGTCTGTGTGTCTCTCCCAGTAATATAGACTGGATGTAGGGTCTGTGTGTCTCTCCCAGTAATATAGGCTGGATGTGAGGTCTTTGTGTCCCTTTCAGTAATATAGGCTGGATGTGAGGGTCTGTGTGTCTCTCCCAGTAATATAGACTGGATGTAGGGTCTGTGTGTCCCTCCCAGTAATATAGACTGGATGTAGGGTCTGTGTGTCCCTCCCAGTAATATAGGCTGGATGTGAGGTCTATGTGTCCCTCTCAGTAATATAGGCTGGATGTGAGGGTCTGTGTGTCTCTCCCAGTAATATAGACTGGATGTAGGGTCTGTGTGTCCCTCCCAGTAATATAGGCTGGATGTGAGGTCTGTGGGTCTCACCCAGTAATATAGGCTGGATGTGAGGTCTGTGTGTCCCTCTCAGTAATATAGGCTGGATGTAAGGTCTGTGGATCTCTCCCAGTAATATAGGCTGGATGTGAGGTCTGTGGGTATCACCCAGTAATATAGGCTGGATGTGAGGTCTATGTGTCCCTCTCAGTAATATAGGCTGGATGTGGGGTCTGTGTGTCTCTCCCAGTAATATAGACTGGATGTGAGGTCTGTGTGTCCCTCTCAGTAATATAGGCTGGATGTGAGTTCTGTGGATCTCTCCCAGTAATATAGGCTGGATGTGAGGTCTGTGGGTCTCGCCCAGTAATATAGGCTGGATGTGAGGTCTGTGGGTCTCGCCCAGTAATATAGGCTGGATGTGAGGTCTGTGGGTCTCGCCCAGTAATATAGGCTGGATGTGAGGTCTGTGGGTCTCGCCCAGTAATATAGGCTGGATGTGAGCTCTGTGTCTCTCTCCCAGTAATATAGGCTGGATGTGAGGTCTGTGGAGCTCTCCCAGTAACATAGGCTAAATGTGCAGTCTCTGTGTCTCTCCCAGTAATATAGACTGGATGCCAGGTCTGTATTTTCCTCATAGTATAGGCTGGATGCAAGGTCAGTATTTTCCCCCAAGTAATATCGGCTAAATGCACAATCCCTGTGTCTCTCTCAGTAATTTAGGCTGGATGTGGAGTCTGTGTGTTTCTACCAGTGATATAGACTGGATTTAAGCTCTGTGTTTTCCTCCCAGTAATATAGGCTGGATGTGAGGTCTATGAATCTTTCCCAGTAAAATAGACTGGAAGCCAGGTCTGTATTTTCCTCACAGTAGTATAGGCTGGATGCGAGGTCAGTATTTTCCTCCCAGTAATATAGGCTTGGATGTGAGCTGTGTGTCTATCCAGGGTGCTGCCATTTTCATTAGCAAAAATATCAACACAACTTCTCTCCTGTAGTTTTTTTTTCTCTGCCTTCCCAGACACTTTACATGCTTCCTCCCTTTTCCACTGCAGATCCCTGTAAATCCCCTTCTCTTATGTCATCTCTAAGGCTATGTGTCCACGGTAGAATGTACCTGCGGATTTTTCTGCATGAAAATCCGCGACTTTCGCGGAAAATCCGCACCTTATTTTTGCCGCGGAATTGTCGCGGATTTTGATGCGGATTTTTTTTTTCCCCCCATTCTATACCCAAAATCCGCACCAAAATCCGCAAGAATAATTGACATGCTGCAGATTTTTCCAGATCAAAATCCGCGGCAAATCCGCCGCGGAAAAATTCGCAGCATGGACACAGCATTTCGAAAATGCCATTGAAATGGCTTGGAAGTGCCGCTGCTGCAGATTTTCGGAAAATCCGCGGCAAATCCGCGGCAAAATCCGCAGCGTGGGCACATAGCCTAACACTGAAAGAAGGTGAGAGCAGATAAAGTCAAGAGGACCTTTGACAAATTTGTTACATTTCTGAAGAGCAATGACCTGGATAACGGACTTAGACACTTTGTAGCAGCAAAATGATGGACATTTTTTAATGAAGACCATTTCAAAAGTTGATTAACTTTGTATTTACAAAAGCAAATAAACAATGAAATAAATATTTTCTATGATTGCAGCATATGAATTTTAGTGCTAGTGACTGTCACTAATGACACTCCATATACATAATATATAGACTTACCTTGCAGAGGACAATCTGTTTCCCCTTTTTCCAGCATCATATCAGCACCAGATATTATGACAGATACATCCCATAATGCAATGTGACCATCAGTAGCGCCACTGCACAGCATGACTCTGAAATAAAAGGGAAAACAAATGCATCTGGTGCCAGGCTATAGTAAAGCTACAACATGGAGTAATGGGGATAATGCAAATCCTCAGGTTTCTTAAATGCATCAATGAGGCCTTTTTTTTTTTTATTTGGGATGACTTTTAAAAAGAAACCTTTCCCTTTAAGAGAGCCCTGCTAAGTCATATGGACCCCTGCTGGAGCCTCCTCTATTGGTCAGAATTAATAATATACGACTCCAGAATCTGGAGGACTCACCAAATCATTTTCATTATGGCCATGTAATACCACATTTCTCCAATAGAGGTCACTGCAGGACAGGATGTTTGACTGCCAGCAGCGTTCCCAGGTGATAACAGATGATCGGCAGCAATTTCAGTTGCCAAAAAGCGTAAAAAAGACCTAATACTTATTGATGCAAGACAGGAAACATTTTTTTTTCTGGAATTTTACCTTGATTTGTTGCCAAATGTATGTATGAACGTCTCTACTTTCAGTACACAGCGCTGGTGGTAAAAGGATTCGGCTACCAATATCATCTGCCGAGAATTCTCCCTCAACACAAAGAATCTAAGGAAAAAAAAAACAATCAAGAAAAGCTAAATAAATGATCCAAATCATTGGATCTGGATCCAAATAAAGAAAGTTAGCGGTGGGTACAAGATGAACCCACATGACCACGTGATCATCTGTGTCCTCTTCTGTGCAGAACAGCAGAGGAGTAGAACATGTGCAGATACCGTCTGTCAGTCACTGTTCTGCCACTATACAGAAGAGAATACAGCTGAAAATGCTTCCATGTGAGAAAATCTAGAGACTTCCACCATATTGACCAGTACGGATGCAGACAGCGCCGGTCTGCAATGTTTATGTAATCTTTATATAGTCATTTCCTGCCAGGTATTTCAGGCCCCTATTCTTGATTACAAAGGCAGGAGAAAAACGGGTTTAAATACCGCGCCAAAACCACAGGAGTCCGGAGGATATTAGTAAATCCCTTTTTATTTTCTCAGGTCTACGCGTTTCAGGGACATATCCGTCCCCTTCATCAGGACAATATACAGGGAATAATACAGCAAAAAAGGGGCCGCAGGCTCCTATATATATATATATGTCTAAAATAGCCACGTATACACTTATTACGTCATCCTCCTCTTGACTCATAGATGTTCACCCCATACCCGTTTACTGGATAAGACCCTATTTGCGCCTATTCTTTCCACAGTTGTTTTTCTTTCCTCAGGCCCCTATTCTTGGAATTGGTGGGTGGTCAGACCCCAACAAACCTCAGGAGTAGAAAAAAAACACCAGCTCACCCACTTGGAGTTCCATAAGAATCTGACCAGTGCACGGACATCAGCAGAACCCACTGAAGTGTGAATATGAAGAAAGGAAATTCCAGCATCCAGGTTCCAGATTATTTTAAAAAACTAATTTCTTTATTCCAAAATTATTAAAAGGTCATTCCATATGTATAAAGAAGGGAATTTTGTTTACTTACCATAAATTCCTTTTCTTCTAGCTCCAATTGGGAGACCCAGACAATTGGGTGTATAGCTACTGCCTCCGGAGGCCACACAAAGTATTACACTTAAAAGTGTAAAGCCCCTCCCCTTCTGGCTATACACCCCCCGTGGGATCACGGGCTCATCAGTTTTAGTGCAAAAGCAAGAAGGAGGAAAGCCAATAACTGGTTTAAAGACAAATTCAATCCGAAGAAACATCGGAGAACTGAAACCATTCAACATGAACAACATGTGTACCCGAAAAAACAAAAAACCCTAAGAAAACAGGGCGGGTGCTGGGTCTCCCAATTGGAGCTAGAAGAAAAGGAATTTACGGTAAGTAAACAAAATTCCCTTCTTCTTTGTCGCTCCTAATTGGGAGACCCAGACAATTGGGACGTCCAAAAGCAGTCCCTGGGTGGGTAAAAGAATACCTCGTGATAGGGCCGTCAAACAGCCCTTTCCTACGGGTGGGCAACCGCCGCCTGAAGGACTTGTCTACCTAGGCTGGCGTCCGCCGAAGCGTAGGTATGCACCTGATAATGCTTGGTAAAAGTGTGCAGACTCGACCAGGTAGCCGCCTGGCACACCTGCTGAGCCGTAGCCTGGTGCCGTAATGCCCAGGACGCACCCACGGCTCTGGTAGAATGGGCCTTCAGCCCTGAGGGAACCGGAAGCCCAGCAGAACGGTAGGTTTCAAGAATTGGTTCCTTGATCCACCGAGCCAGGGTGTATTTGGAAGCCTGCGACCCTTTACGCTGACCAGCGACAAGGACAAAGAGTGCATCCGAGCGGCGCAGGGGCGCCGTGCGGGAAATGTAGATCCTGAGTGCTCTCACCAGATCCAATAAATGCAAACCCTTTTCAAATTGATGAACTGGATGAGGACACAAAGAAGGTAAGGTGATATCTTGATTGAGATGAAAGGGGGATACCACCTTAGGGAGAAACTCCGGAATCGGACGCAGAACCACCTTGTCCTGGTGAAACACCAGGAAGGGAGATTTGCATGACAGCGCTGCTAGCTCGGACACTCTCCGAAGAGACGTGACCGCTACTAGAAAGGCCACTTTCTGTGAAAGACGAGAAAGGGAAACATCCCTCATAGGCTCGAAAGGCGGCTTCTGGAGAGCAATTAGAACCTTGTTCAGATCCCAAGGCTCTAACGGCCGCTTGTAAGGAGGGACGATATGACAAACCCCTTGCAGGAACGTGCGTACCTGAGGAAGTCGTGCTAGGCGCTTCTGAAAAAATACAGATAGCGCTGAGACTTGTCCTTTAAGGGAGCTGAGCGACAAACCTTTTTCCAACCCGGATTGCAGGAAGGAAAGAAAAATAGGCAATGCAAATGACCAGGGAGAAACTCCCTGAGCAGAGCACCAAGATAAAAATATCTTCCACGTCCTGTGGTAGATCTTGGCGGAGGATGGCTTTCTAGCCTGTCTCATGGTGGCAATAACCTCATGAGATAATCCTGAAGACGCTAGGATCCAGGACTCAATGGCCACACAGTCAGGTTCAGGGCCGCAGAATTCTGATGGAAAAACGGCCCTTGAGACAGCAAGTCTGGCCGGTCTGGTAGTGCCCACGGTTGGCCTACCGTGAGGTGCCACAGATCCGGGTACCACGACCTCCTTGGCCAGTCTGGAGCGACTAGGATGGCGCGGCGGCAGTCGAACCTGATCTTGCGCAGCACTCTGGGCAACAATGCCAGAGGTGGGAACACATAAGGTAGCCTGAACTGCGACCAATCTTGAACTAAGGCGTCTGCCGCCAGAGCTCGGTGATCATGAGACCGTGCCATGAAGACCGGGACCTTGTTGTTGTGCCGTGACGCCATCAGGTCGACGTCCGGCATCCCCCAGCGGCGACAGATCTCTTGAAACACGTCCGGGTGAAGGGACCATTCCCCTGCGTCCATGCCCTGGCGACTGAGGAAGTCTGCTTCCCAGTTTTCCACGCCTGGGATGTGAACTGCGGATATGGTGGATGCCGTTTCTTCCACCCACGTCAGAATCCGCCGGACTTCGTGGAAGGCTTGCCGACTGCGTGTTCCTCCTTGGTGGTTGATGTATGCCACCGCTGTGGAGTTGTCCGACTGAATTCGGATCTGCTTGCCTTCCAGCCACTGCTGGAAGGCTTGTAGGGCAAGATACACTGCTCTGATTTCCAGAACATTGATCTGAAGGGTGGACTCTTCCTGAGTCCACGTACCTTGAGCCCTGTGGTGGAGAAACACTGCTCCCCACCCCGATAGACTCGCGTCTGTCGTGACTACCGCCCAGGATGGGGGTAGGAAGGACTTTCCTTTTGACAATGAGGTGGGAAGAAGCCACCACCGAAGAGATTCCTTGGCCGCCTGAGAAAGGGAGACGTCTCTGTCGAGGGACGTCGACTTCCCGTCCCATTGGCGGAGAATGTCCCATTGTAGTGGACGCAGATGAAACTGCGCGAAAGGGACTGCCTCCATTGCTGCTACCATCTTCCCTAGGAAGTGCATGAGGCGTCTCAAGGGGTGCGACTGGCCTTGAAGGAGAGATTGCACCCCTGTCTGTAGTGAACGCTGTTTGTCCAGCGGAAGCTTCACTATCGCTGAGAGAGTATGAAACTCCATGCCAAGGTATGTTATCGATTGGGTCGGGGTTAGATTTGACTTTGAAAAGTTGATGATCCACCCGAAACTCTGAAGAGTCTTCAGCGCAACGTTCAGGCTGTGTTGGCATGCCTCCTGAGAGGGTGCCTTGACAAGTAGATCGTCCAAATACGGGATCACAGAGTGACCTTGAGAGTGCAGGACTGCTACTACTGCTGCCATGACTTTGGTGAAGACCCGTGGGGCTGTCGCCAGCCCGAAAGGCAGAGCTACGAACTGAAGGTGTTCGTCTCCTATAACGAAGCGTAGAAAACGCTGGTGCTCTGGAGCAATCGGCACGTGGAGATAAGCATCCTTGATGTCTATTGATGCTAGGAAATCTCCTTGAGACATTGAGGCGATGACGGAGCGGAGGGATTCCATCCGGAACCGCCTGGTTTTCACGTGCTTGTTGAGCAGTTTTAGATCCAGAACGGGACGGAACGACCCGTCCTTTTTTGGCACCACAAACAAATTGGAGTAAAAACCGTGACCTTGTTCCTGAAGAGGAACGGGGTTCACCACTCCTTCTGCCTTTAGAGTGGACACCGCTTGCAGAAGAGCATCGGCTCGGTCGGGAGGTGGAGAAGTTCTGAAGAATCGAGTTGGAGGACGAGAACTGAACTCTATCCTGTACCCGTGAGACAGAATGTCTCTCACCCAACGGTCTTTGACCTGTGGCAGCCAAATGTCGCCAAAGCGGGAGAGCCTGCCACCGACCGAGGATGCGGAGAGAGGAGGCTGAAAGTCATGAGGAAGCCGCCTTGGTAGCGGGTCTTCCGGCTGTCTTTTTTGGGCGTGACTGAGTCCGCCAAGAATCTGAGCTCCTCTGATCCTTTTGAGTCCCTTTGGACGAGGAGAATTGGGACCTGCCTGAGCCTCGAAAGGACCGAAACCCCGACTGTCCCCTCCTCTGTTGGGGTTTGTTTTGTCTGGGCTGAGGTAAGGATGAATCCTTACCCTTGGAGTGTTTAATGATTTCATCCAAACGCTCACCAAACAGTCGGTCACGAGAAAATGGCAAACTGGTTAAGCACTTTTTGGAAGCAGAATCTGCTTTCCATTCCCTTAACCACAAGGCTCTGCGTAAAACCACGGAGTTGGCGGACGCCACTGCCGTACGGCTCGTAGAGTCTAGGACAGCCTTAATCGCGTAAGACGCAAATGCAGACATTTGAGAGGTTAAGGGTGCCACCTGCGGAGCAGATGTGCGTGTGACCGTGTCAATCTGTGTAAGACCAGCTGAAATAGCTTGGAGTGCCCATACGGCTGCGAATGCTGGAGCCAACGACGCGCCGATAGCTTCATAGATGGATTTCAACCAGAGCTCCATCTGTCTATCAGTGGCATCTTTAAGTGCCGCCCCATCTTCCACTGCAACTAAGGATCTAGCCGCAAGCCTGGAGATTGGAGGATCCACCTTGGGACACTGGGTCCAGCCCTTGACCACGTCAGGGGGAAAAGGATAACGTGTATCCTTAAGCCGTTTGGAGAAACGCTTATCCGGATAAGCGTGGTGTTTCTGGATTGCCTCTCTAAAGTCAGAGTGGTCCAGAAAAGTACTTAATTTACGCTTGGGATACCTGAAATGGAATTTCTCCTGCTGTGAAGCTGACTCCTCCACAGGAGGAGCTGGGGGAGAAATATCTAACATTTTATTGATGGACGCTATAAGATCATTCACTATGGCGTCACCATCAGGTGTATCCAGATTGAGAGCGGTCTCAGGATCAGAATCCTGATCAGCTACCTCCGCCTCATCATACAGAGGGTCCTCCTGCTGGGACCCTGACCAGTGTGATGAAGTCGAGGGCCGCTCATAGCGAGCTCGTTTAGGCTGTCTGGGACTGTCGTCCGTGTCAGAGCCGTCACCCTGGGATGCAAGTGACACCCCCGGAGCCCGGAGCTGTTCCAACTGAGGGGGACCAGGGAGCAATGATTCAACAGTGCCCATGGCCTGAGTTACTGGTCTAGACTGCAATGTTTCAAGAATTTTAGTCATAGTCACAGACAATCTGTCAGCAAAAACTGCAAACTCCGTCCCTGTCACCTGGACAGTATTCACAGGAGGTTCTGCCTGGGTCACCTCTGGCAGAGGCCCCGGCCGAGCAAGTGCCACAGGGGCCGAGCACTGCACACAATGGGGGTCAGTGGAGCCTGCCGGTAGAGCAGCCTCACATGCGGTACAAGCAGCATAGAAAGCCCGTGCCTTGGCACCCTTGCTTTTTGCGGACGACATGCTGTTGTCTCCTCTGAGTAATCTAGGAGGGTATATAGCAGAGAATCACCAGCGACCGTACAGTGCAATGTATAGCTGCAAGCATAAAAATACAATGTACACTTCGGCACCAGTGGGGGTCAGCCCTTGAGGGCTGCTTACCGCCCGCTCAAAAGCGGGTGTGTGGTCGCCAGAATCCCGTGTCTGGGTCTCCCAGTCTCCTCTCTCCAGCTCAGACTGCACACAGGAATGGCTGCCGGCGTCCTGTGAAGAGCGGCGGACCGTGGGCGTGCCTCAGACAAAGTGCGGGAAACTGGCGTCCCACTGTGCCCAGTGTGAGGGCTGGAGTATGCAAAGCAGACTCCAGCCCTCTGCGCTGACGTTCTGTACAGCGTCCCGCCCTTCCCCTGACTGGCAGGCCTGGGGGCGGGAACGAAACGAAACTAGGCCGCAAAAGCCGGGGACTCGAGTAATAAGCGCGGCCGTCATATATGCACGGCCAGCGCGGAAGTCCCCGGCGCACCACAAGTCCCAGCCGCGCCGCAGCGAAAAAACTGACAACAGCGGCCGGCGCGGCAGTTTCTAATACATGTCCCTACTCAGCAGAGCTGTAGATAGGAATGGCACCAGCGCGCAGCGCTGTTGTCCCCGGCGCACTAACACACCCAGCAATGCTGCAGTGTGCGCGCGGTATGTACGGGGACACAGAGTACCTTGACGTAGCAGGGCCCTGTCCCTGACGATACTCAGCTCCATTCCAGCAGATTCTCCAGGGGCTGTGGATGGAGCACGGTCTCAGTGCCTGGAGACCGGTAAAATCCCACTTCACCCAGAGCCCCAAGGGGGATGGGGAAGGAAGCAGCATGTGGGCTCCAGCCTCCGTACCCGCAATGGGTACCTCAACCTTAACAAACACCGCCGACAAAAAGTGGGGTGAGAAGGGAGCATGCTGGGGGCCCTAGTATGGGCCCTCTTTTCTTCCATCCGACATAGTCAGCAGCTGCTGCTGACTAAACCGTGGAGCTATGCATGTATGTGTGCCTCCTTCGCACAAAGCATGAAAACTGATGAGCCCGTGATCCCACGGGGGGTGTATAGCCAGAAGGGGAGGGGCTTTACACTTTTAAGTGTAATACTTTGTGTGGCCTCCGGAGGCAGTAGCTATACACCCAATTGTCTGGGTCTCCCAATCAGGAGCGACAAAGAAAACAAGTGGCAAAATTCAAACCGGTATTAGGTCTCAGACTAAGGAGGTAACCCTCCGAAACGCGTACCTGTTTGAATTTTGCCACTTGTTTTTATACATATGGAATGACCTTTTAATAACTTTGGAATAAAGAAATTCGTTTTTTAAAATAATCTGGAACCTGGATGCTGGAATTTCCTTTCCCCAACAAACCTCAGGGTATCATTTAATTATGGGAATAATACTTTAAACTGTAAAAAAAAAAAAAAAAATTACAATTTACCTTCAACCACCACTAGAGGGAGCCTATTGAAGACAAATTCATTATTGAGTTCAATGGAAGCTGTTTAAAGGGATTGGCCACTTTACACTTTTTATTTCCTAAAAGGCCCTAAAGTGCTTGATGTGGCACATACATTTGTAAAGGTCCTGATCTTCATTTGTTCAGTACAATGCCCCAGAAAAAGCAACTGGATATGAGCCACCGCTCTATTCAATATCTATGGGACTGCCGAAAAGACCCGAGCGCTCTACTCTCCAGCAGTTCTATAAAGAACAAATGCCACACATCCGTAGCCATGACTCCTTCCTCTGGACCATTTCAAAGCCCCCTTCTAGGAGTCAGTAGACCCTCCCCATGTATACAAGTAATAACCTATCCTTTGATAAGCGATAACTTTTTTTATTTTATTTTACTCACTTCTATATTAATTCCACAGGGTTTTACAGACGTGATTATCTCTGTCCCCATTGGGGCTCACAAACTATATTCCCTATCGTTATGTCTTTGGAGAGTGGGAGGAAACCGACACAAACACGGGGAGAACACTCAAACTCCTTGCAGATTTTGTCCTTGATGGGATTTCCACCCAGGACCCCTGTGCAGTAAGACTGCAGTGCTAACCACTGAGCCGCCGTGATGAGAATAAACCTTTAAATACTAATTAATGGGAATAATATGGTTAATTTAATGGAGGTCATATGCACACACCTTACAGATCCATCACTGCAGGCAGCGGCTAGATACACATAGGAGGATAAAGGCTTCATGCTTTCTGTCACCTGGTCCACTGTTGTAATTGACATGTATCTGACAAAAAGACAAGAGGAAAACATGGGATATTACAAATATAAAGCATGTTATTCATAGAGTGGGAAATCTGCAACTGTCAAATGCTGTATAGTATTATAATGCTATCTCCGCCAATCCCGAGGTAATTTCATAGAGCAGAGGTGTACGTGCTTGCCTTCTGCGCCATTGTAGGTATTAGGCCTTGGTTCCTCTTGTGATTAACACGGACGAGCGCAATCTGATAGAATATCGGATTGCTTTGGCACCAGTGCAAAACTATGGGGCAGTGCCCTGCCCATCTGCTATTTTTTTTCTCATGCCGGATTGGCATGCGAAAAGAATCACAGCACGCTGCGTTTGGCATAGAGTCTCGGCTCACTCGCACCCATTCACGTCTATTGGTGTGTGTGTAACATCGCACTGCACTTGGATGTCATCTGAATGCAGTGCAGATACACGCACAGGAAGGGAGCGGAGAAAAGGGAGAAAGTGCTCTCTCACCGTTCTCCGCAACTGTGATCCGATAGCAGGATCGGATCACAGTTGCAGGACACTTGGCTTATGCTCGCAGCAGAGCATGAGCTGTGGGTCATTAGCATATCGCATACGATGCTCTCGTGTCCCTAGATACCCTAGTGGAATCGAGGCCTTAAAGGGGGTCCCAGCATAGTAACTTATCGCCTGTCCTATGGATAGGGAATAACTTTCAATATTGGAGAATCCCTTTATTTTACAATAAGTATAGCCGGCAGCTCCCATCACCCTATGCAGATGGCAGACCCCGTGTTACGGGAGGGTTACCTGGTTTCCGGATCCATTTTCAGAATCTTGTGTTTATTCTTGATTCTATCCCAGTGCTCATCCAGTCGGTGGGAAGCTAAGTGGATGACTTGACACGGAAGGCTTCCATTAACCTCCTTTGCTTGAATAAACAATCGATACACCTCAATCTGAGCTCTACCCCCAGCAGTGAACAGGAGAGTAGAAAGGACACCATCTTTATGCTCCGTCCTGGCTAAAGCCAAAGTTTTCACACTGGAGAGATGGTCACTTAGGGTTGAAAGGCAATAAAAGTGATTGGGCCCGAAGGCCCAGATATTAACGGTGGTGTCTTCACTGCCTGTGATAAGGATGTCAAGACAATCCTGGCTGCAATCACTAACCGTCCCGACGTACTTCACACTTGTCAGTTCTCGGCCATGTAAGGGTTCCTTCACTACATTCTGGATTCTTTCAACCTGTTGACTGTGGTGGGCAAATACATCACCAGATTTTATGTAGACAAAAACTTCCCTTGAACCATCCTTCTTGTAGCTCCAAGACCTGTGTCCTCCACCGCATGGAACGCAAAGCAGCTTCTCATTACTTCTTGAACTCCACACCACAAAGTCTGTGGAGTGGAAACCAAGGATGTGTAAATCTCCATCGGGGGTGAAGGACAGGCTTTCAATCCACTCCATCCCTTTGCAAGACTTACGTTTTCGGAGCAGGACCAACTGGCGTCCTTCCACCTTCAACTGCCGGTAAAACCCATCGCGACCACTGCTGTACACAAAGCCATTATGGAACTCCACCGAAGTGACACCAAATTTGCCATGAAGGCCAAAAAGAACATGAGACGGCTCTTTTTCGTGTCCTTCTGGAGGGTTGGAGGCACTTTGCAAAACCTCAAAAAGCATTAATGATCCTCTACGATCACCACAGACAATCAAACCTTCTTTGGGTACAAATGCTATGCTGGTGTGCCACCTCTGCTTGCAGGTGGGTAGTAGATACCTACATTTCTCTGTGACAGATGTGATTTCGCCAGACACACAGGTGACCTCAAGCCAAACCATTATTCCATTAGGACCAGAAGAAAACAGGCTGCAAGTGCCTAAAGATGGAGATGGAGCAACCCATGTTAGACTGTGCACTTTACCTTCATGGGGCTTGAACTCTTGACAAGTCGGAGCAGATGTAAGTGAGAAGATCTTAACACTGCCGGTTATGTTGCCTATGGCACATAAGGTGGAATCACTCAACTTGACCACCTCTAGGAGACCATACGATTTATAATTCATATCCTCCAGTACCAAGGTCCATTGCTTGCTGATAAAATCATATGTGTATATAAAACCATAGTCCGTCATGATCATAAGACAATTTATATCTGCCAACAGGATTGCCTTGGGGGCCCCAACAAATTTGGAGTCATCAAAATTTAGATTTAGATTTAATACGCTGCAAGAAGGGGAAGATTTTTCCTTAATTTGCCAAAGTCGGATACCACAGTCTGCTCCACCAGTTGCCACCAAACTAAGCTGATCTTGGATGGCGACAGCTCTTATCCCTCGGCCTCTGTGGCCTTTGAAGTTATGGATGATTTCACCACTATAGCTCCATATGATACAAGCAGAGTCTTCTCCAATACTGATTATGTTGTCTGAGAGGAGTCTTACTGACCACACTCTTGCTTGGTGCCCGTACAATACGAGGAGACACTGGACTTCTGGATCGCAGCTGGTAAGGCTGCCCACGTTCCACAATCTGAGGCTGCGGTCATCAGAGGCCGAAGCCAAAACACCCCTCTGCGCTTCGTAAAAGATGCTGAAAATGACACCATTGTGTCCACTTATTCTCCTTCGAGGCTCTACCCTTCCTTCTTCATTGGTTTGGTCGCACATTCCCCATATGACGAGCTGGTTGAACACAGTCCCAGAGAACAATGTAAGCTCTTTCCAGGTTCTTCCCACAAAATGAGCAGAATACAAGATGCATTTTTCCGAGCAGTGAATTTCCTTCAGGATTTTACCTTTCCTGTAGTCGTAATAAGCTACAGAGTTGTGACCCAAGGCTATGCCAAGGTAAGTGGTGGACTGCGAGGCATCTTCAAGCCACTGAATGTCCCAGATCCAATCATGCAGCGCCCTGACCTCACAGACTCTGGACAGGCTTATTTCTTGATCTGTGTTGCTGAAATTCAAAACAATCAGACCCTTACTTCCAAATACACACAAGACGGCACAGTCTGAGTCTTCTGTACTGAAGGTCTTTATTCCATGAATGACGTAACCGTTGAGTACGGTCTCCTTAAGCCTCCGAGAGCTCAAACTGCTGCTTCTCAAACCATAAATGGTCAGATTAGGGCCTTCACCTAGGAAATAAAACACACAACCTCTATTATAAAACAGCTTTACATTATACAGTTAAAAGGGAACCTGTCAGGTCCAATATGCATCCAGAGCCACGAGAAGTTCTGGGTGCATTTTGCTAATCCCTACCTAACTGTCCCTGTATACACTAGCATAGATAATGAGATCTTTAGAAAAAGTATTTCTAAAGATCTTTTACCGTATGCTAATGAGCGAGTGGACTAGTCCCCTGGGGGTTAGTTCCCCAGCCAGTCACCCCCATTAGCATGTTAGCACACCCACGGGCGGACTATCATGCTAATGAATACGCAGCGTCACAGGATGAGCTCTCACTTCTCCGCCGCCATCGAGTCCGACAGGGGATTTTGGCTCAATGTGCATGACCCCAGAGTTTTGGGTCATGGGCACTATGAAGCCGGGTGTACGCGTCCTGGCTTCAAACTGAAGTAGTGCGCATGACCCAAACACCGGGTCATGCGCAATGAGCCGAAATCCAGTGTCGGACGCGATGGCGCTTGAGAGGTGAGTGAGATCATCCTGTGACGCTGAGTATTTATTAGCATGACAGCACGCCCATAGGGACGTACTAACTTGCTAATGTGGGCGACTGGCAAGGGGAACTAACACCCAGGGGACTACTGCCCTCGCTCATTAGCATACAATAAAAGATCTTTAGAAACACTTTTTCTAAAGATCTCTTTATCTATGCTAGTGTATACAGGGACGGTTAGGCAGGGATTAGCAATATGCACCCAGAACTGCTCGTGGTGCTGGGTGCATATTGCAACCGACAGGTTCACTTTAAAATTACGACATGCACCTTGTCCTACATTCCTCACCCATTCTACATTTCTTGGGCTCTGGAAAACTGAGAAAACATATGTTGAAGCTTCATTGGCAGCCATATTTGTTGTCTCACAGCTTTCCTACAAACCAAGATGTGGCTCAAGTCAAGCTATACATAGCTTATATATATCATCAATTGCTGTGATGTTTGCTGTTATTATGCACTTTAGGTGAATAAAGAAACCTCGCATGTTTTGAGCTGGATTCCCAGATTTTCTACATATATCATACTAGAACTTACCAGCCAGGAGATGGTGACCCACAAACTCCAGTGCCGTAATGGGAGCCACCAGTAGCTGTGACTCCATCTTGGTCTTACAGTGAAGCCTCATCCACAGAGGTCTCCTCAAGTGCCTCTATTAGCCTAGAAGTACAAAAAATATTTTCTCAACACTAATCACCCACATATCACAATCTTCACCTGAACACAGATGCAACATTTTACCTATAATCAGATATTTGTAATTTCTCCAAATTTTTTTAAAAAGGATTTCCCAGGATTAAAAAAAAAACAACAAAACACGACTTTAAAAAATAAGTAGAAAAAAGAAGCGCATCTCTATCAATGCATCGTGCAGCTCAGTCCTGTAGAAGTGAGTGGAGCGGAGCTATAACGCCACATGCAACCTGTGGACAGAGGTGGCGCTGTTCATGGAAGTGGTTATAACCCTGGACATCCCCTTTAATTAATGTTAAAATTAGCCTGTCAGGTGCAATATGCACCCAGAACCACAAACAGTTCTGGGTGCATATTGCTAATCCCTGCCTAACCAACCCTGTATCTAGTAGCATAGATAAAGAGATCCTTAGAAAATTTCAAGAGATTTAGTATTTTATTAATTTAGTATTTCTAAAGATTACATATGAAATGCTGATGAGGCCAGCGACTAGTCGCTAGGGCGTTGGTTCCCTTTACTAGTTGGCCCCCTTAGCACGTAAGTACACCCCTGTGGGTGTGCTAACATGCTAATGAACGCACAGCGTCAGACAATGGTCGCGCTCACCTCTCTGCTGCCATCGCGTCTGACGCTAGACTTTGGCTCAGTGCGCACGATCCAGGACTTTCGGTTATGCGCACTACACAAGTTTGTAGCCAGGACGCGTACACCAGGCTTCAACGTGCGCATAACCGAAAGTCCGGGATCAAGTGCACTGAGACGAAGTCCAGGAGTTGGAAGCAATGGTAGCAGAGAGGTGAGTGAGATCATCCTCTGACGCAACACATTTATTAGCATGATAGCACGCCCACAGGGGCGTGCTTACAAGCTAAGGGGGCCAACTAGCCAAGGGAACCAATGCTCTTGCGACTAGTCCCTGGCCTCATTAGCATATCATAAAGGATCTACAGAAATACTTTTTCTAAAGATCCCTTTATCTATGCTATTGTATACAGGGATGGTTAGGCAGGGATTATCAATATGCACCCAGAACTGCTGGTGGTTCTGGGTGCATATTGGACCTGACAGGTTCCCTTTAATTTACAGTATTTATCTGTTGGGCAGTCATCTTCAACTTGAAACTCTTCATTGCAAATCAATACAACTCCAAGTGTGCCCTGCTATGCTGGGAGTTGTAGTTTTGTGGCCAGGTTGTGCACAACCACACTAAGGTAACATGCAGAGCTCCATTATAACAGTAGGAGGCGAACTACAAGTCACAGCATGTTTTGAATAGCTATGAGTTGCCCCACTGCTCTATACTGTTACTAGTCATCATTATTTCTGTTTCTCCTCTATATTTATACGATTATCGTCCATTTAATTAAAGAATAAATCACTCTGTGAGCTGCCTGCCTGTCATACTCACGCACATGCATTATTTTTCCAGCTGCACTTCCGGGTCTGTCACGTGCTTCCGCTCAGTCTTCCCATCCTATCACAAAGCAGAACACAGCAGCCGTCAAGAATGTAAGCTGAATCCTGATTGGATGGTTGGTGACGGAACCGGGAAGAAGGCTCAGAAGTCGTTGCTAGGCGACGAGACGCTCGGACTCGGAGCACGTGACTTGCAGAACCGTGTGATTTGCAAACACTCGTCATTATTTATAAACTCATTTCCGGATTAGGTGACTCTGTGGTTTGTGCCGGATTTTCCCGATGGCGGTTAGTTGCAGTTTACAGCTGCCAAACTGAACAGTCAGTGCTGCAGTGTAAAGCATGGTTGAATAATTACAGATTCAGCAGCCTAAGTAGACAAGTTCTTTAAACTGTCACTGATCACAGCCCAGCCCTAAATCTGGGATTTCATGGGTGCAGTTAATGTGAATAGGACCTTATTGGCAGCTTTTGATTTAATCAACTCTTTCTTGACCAGACAATTTTCAGTTTTTGGTGTTTTTATTTTATTTTTTTTTGGGTGGGGAGGTGGGGTTCTCTTCTTATTTTTTAAGAGCTGTATTCATTTTATTTTTCCCTCCACAGCTTGTTTTCTGCGGGACAAGTTTCCACTTGAATGACGCCATTGATTTTCCCATATAATGGATTTGAAATTAGGGAACAAAAAAAATGAGATGATGAAAAAAAAAAGCGATTCCACCATTGTTTTTTCCAGTTTAATTTTTACTAAAATGAATAAACGGTAAAAAAAATTACCTGAGAATTTTTAGGTGCAGAGCTAATAATCTATTTGATTTGGGGGCGCATACCATGTTTTGATCGCTTTTTAATGTATTTTGTGGGGGTTTGCATGGGATGTTGGTGATCAATGATTCTTACAGTTTAATTTTTCTTTTTAATCTCATTTTTTTATATTGTTATTTTTCAATTAGGAAAAGAGGCAACTTAACCTATTATCTACCAATGTCCTTTTTGGGACGCCTAATCTTTTGCTTAAAATTCATTAAATTATTAATTAACTCATTTAATTTATACATTAAATTCATTAATTTTGCTTAAATTTCATTTTTAATTTTTTTTTTTTCAGTAAAAATGTCATTTAATAAAAAAAAAAATTCTAATTTGGCAAGTAATGGGTTAAATATTTTTTTTATTCATTACCGTAAACAATACCGTAAATATTTATTTATTTTTACTTGAACCTGTGATCATTTTGTCTCTTGCTTTATAAACGTCAGCATTACAGTATATGGTGAATTATTCATTCTCCTGTGAAGTTGAAACAACATATTTAATAGAAGGAACAAAAATAGCTGTCATGGAGTCTCTCAGTTGGCTCTAGGAAGCCATGGGGTCCTAGCATCAACTCACGATCACACTGGCGACCAGTCTCCTTAAAGGGAATATGTCACCAGGTTTTTGCCACCTAATCTGAGAGCAATATAACGTACGGGGCAGAGATCCTGATTCCAGCAGTGTCCCTTACTGGGCTGCTTAGTGTAGTTTTGATAAAATACCTGTTTAATCAGCAGTAATTTATCATTACAGGACTACTTGGCGTGCTGCAGGTAGTCCAGTATATTCATGAGCACTGTATAAGGCCAGAGTCACACTTGCATATGACTCGGCGAGTCTCGCATCGGCATCACCCGACACGGCCACACACTCTTGAACAGGAGTGGGTCAGCAGCATGTATTTCTATGCAGTTTACCCGCTCCTTTCCAAGAGTGTGTGACCGTGTCGGGTGATGCCGATGCGAGACTCGCCGAGTCATACGCAAGTGTGACTGTGGCCTAAAGGCCGCTTTGCACGCAGCGATATCGCTAACGCGATGTCGTTGGGGTCACGGAATTCGTGACACACATCCGGCCTCGTTCGCGACGTCGTTGCGTGTGAAACGTCCGAGCGACCGCTAACGAGCAAAAATACTCACCTTATCGTTGATCATTGACACGGTGGTCTATTCCTGAATATCGTTGCTGTTGCAGGACGCAGGTTGTTCGTCGTTCCTGCGGCAGCACACATCGCTATGTGTGACACCGCAGGAACGAGGAACATCCCCATGCCTGCGGCCGCCGGCAATGAGGAAGGAAGGAGGTAGGCGGCATGTTCGGCCCGCTCATCTCCGCCCCTCTGCTTCTATTGGGCGGCCGCTTAGTGGCGCCGCTGTGACACCAAACGAACCGCCCCCTTAGAAAGGAGACGGCGCCTGTCACAGCGACGTCGCTAGGCAGGTAAGTACGTGTGACGGGTGTAAGTGATGATGTGCGCCACGGGCAACGATTTGCCCGTGACACACAAAAGACGGGGGCGGTTACGCTCGCTAGCGAGATCGCAGCGTGTAAAGCGGCCTTAACTGCTAGATCTGCAGCAGAGAAAACATTGTATCAAAATGACAGCAAACAGCTCAGTAAGTGACACATCACTGGAATCAGGGTTTCTGTCTCTACATTATATAGTTACATAGTTACTTAGGTTGAAAAAAGACCTAGGTCCATCTAGTTCAACCTTCCTCCACCAGTTCTACATTATGCTGCTCTCAGATGGGGTAGCAAAAATCTGGCGACAGATTCCCTTTAAATACCTCTATCCATGATTGATAGCAGCCAGTATCAAAATGGTTAATCAGCAGCTATCAGTATACGCTCCTGGTCTCCTCCTTGTAACCGCACCTGATGTAGGATTTTCTACTGTGTCCTAGGTTGGGAAGGCTGCTTTCACACTACGTTTTTTTAACGCAAAAACTGATCCAGTGCAAATGCATTTTCATTTCAATTCATTTGCAATGGACTCGCGTTCACCTGCGCTTGCGTGCGTTATAGTGAGGATCCAGCGACTTGCAGTTTTTTAACATTTTTCAAAAACGCTACTTGTAGCGTTTTTGAGCTGCATCCAAATACTGCAAATTGCTGGATCCTGACTATACTGCATGCAAACGTATGTGAACGCTGGCATGCTGATAGACAGGATCCTGCTTGCTCTACTGAGCATGCCCAGAAACCAGCCTCGAGTGATCAGTCTCTCTCTCCCCCTCCCCCTCTGTCTCTCTCCCCCTCCCTCTCTCCCCCTCCATCTCTGTCTCTCCCCCTCCCTCTCTCCCCCGCCTGAGAGCTGCGGACACTCGTAACCAAGGTAAATATCGGGTAACCAAGCAAAGCACTTCTCTTAGTTTCCAGATGTTTACGTTGGTTATGTGTGCAGGGAGCAGGCAGCCCGGCTCCTCGCGGCTGTAGATGGTCGTAACCAAGGTAAATATCGGATATCCAAGCAAGTTACCCGATGTTTACCTTGGTTACGAGCCTCGCAGCTGTCAGATGCCGGCTCCCAGTCTATCACGTTCAGTTCCCCTCACTCCCGATCACATGACTCCAATGCCCGCCCATAAACTTAAAGTGACAGGATCCTGCAAAATAACATATGCGTTTGCATGCGTTTTTTTGCTGTAAAAGCAGGATCCGCTTTTACAGCAAAAAAAGTTCATGACGCATGTTAAAAAAAACGTAGTGTGAAAGCCGCCTAAGGAGTTACTGAAACCCCGAAATACTATACTATAGCACTGAGAGTCTCTTTCTCAAAATCAGTTCTAAATGGGGAGGTTTCCGCAGTAGGTACATACAGTTAGGTCCAGAAATATTTGGACAGTGACACAAGTTTTGTTATTTTAGCGGTTTACAAAAACATGTTCAGAAATACAATTGTATATATAATATGGGCTGAAAGTGCACACTCCCAGCTGCAATATGAGAGTTTTCACATCCAAATCGGAGAAAGGGTTTAGGAATCATAGCTCTGTAATGCATAGCCTCCTCTTTTTCAAGGGACCAAAAGTAATTGGACAAGGGACTCTAAGGGCTGCAATTAACTCTGAAGGCATCTCCCTCGTTAACCTGTAATCAATGAAGTAGTTAAAAGGTCTGGGGTTGATTACAGGTGTGTGGTTTTGCATTTGGAAGCTGTTGCTGTGACCAGACAACATGCGGTCTAAGGAACTCTCAATTGAGGTGAAGCAGAACATCCTGAGGCTGAAAAAAAAGAAAAAAATCCATCAGAGAGATAGCAGACATGCTTGGAGTAGCAAAATCAACAGTCGGGTACATTCTGAGAAAAAAGGAATTGACTGGTGAGCTTGGGAACTCAAAAAGGTCTGGGCGTCCACGGATGACAACAGTGGTGGATGATCGCCACATACTTTCTTTGGTGAAGAAGAACCCGTTCACAACATCAACTGAAGTCCAGAACACTCTCAGTGAAGTAGGTGTATCTGTCTCTAAGTCAACAGTAAAGAGAAGACTCCATGAAAGTAAATACAAAGGGTTCACATCTAGATGCAAACCATTCATCAATTCCAAAAATAAACAGGCCAGAGTTAAATTTGCTGAAAAACACCTCATGAAGCCAGCTCAGTTCTGGAAAAGTATTCTATGGACAGATGAGACAAAGATCAACCTGTACCAGAATGATGGGAAGAAAAAAGTTTGGAGAAGAAAGGGAACGGCACATGATCCAAGGCACACCACATCCTCTGTAAAACATGGTGGAGGCAACGTGATGGCATGGGCATGCATGGCTTTCAATGGCACTGGGTCACTTGTGTTTATTGATGACATAACAGCAGACAAGAGTAGCCGGATGAATTCTGAAGTGTACCGGGATATACTTTCAGCCCAGATTCAGCCAAATGCCGCAAAGTTGATCGGACGGTGCTTCATAGTACAGATGGACAATGACCCCAAGCATACAGCCAAAGCTACCCAGGAGTTCATGAGTGCAAAAAAGTGGAACATTCTGCAATGGCCAAGTCAATCACCAGATCTTAACCCAATTGAGCATGCATTTCACTTGCTCAAATCCAGACTTAAGACGGAAAGACCCACAAACAAGCAAGACCTGAAGGCTGCGGCTGTAAAGGCCTGGCAAAGCATTAAGAAGGAGGAAACCCAGCGTTTGGTGATGTCCATGGGTTCCAGACTTAAGGCAGTGATTGCCTCCAAAGGATTCGCAACAAAATATTGAAAATAAAAATATTTTGTTTGGGTTTGGTTTATTTGTCCAATTACTTTTGACCGCCTAAAATGTGGAGTGTTTGTAAAGAAATGTGACAATTCCTACAATTTCTATCAGATATTTTTGTTGAAACCTTCAAATTAAACGTTACAATCTGCACTTGAATTCTGTTGTAGAGATTTCATTTCAAATCCAATGTGGTGGCATGCAGAGCCCAACTCGCCAAAATTGTGTCACTGTCCAAATATTTCTGGACCTAACTGTAGATATTAATGAACCATATTTGGATAAATAGAACAGTTATAGAATATTTGGGAAAAACATTTATGAAGTTTCCATAACTGTTGATTCTTTAGCTACTCCAAGATGTCAGTTTTTAGCATGACATGGTAACGTATTTTTGATGCTGCGGTTTGTCTCTCTTTGACATGTCAGGTTTTAAATAAAACTGCTTTGTTTTTTAAACTTTCTGATATTAGGCTTTGATAGTGATGCAGATTCCATGCGGTTTTAGTGCATTTCTTTAACAGCAATGCACTAAAAACGCATATACGTTTTTTTACCTGTTGATTTTCCACATCTAATACAATTCAACAAGGAAAATCTGCACATAAAATTCAGCGTACCCGGAAAAGAAAGTGCCATGTTGGGTTCTGTTCTAAGCCAGAAAATTGGCTTGATCATTTGGACATTGCTTCCCCCTAAAAAAATCCAACTGTTTAAGAAGCATGAAAAAAAAAGTGGGGAAATCCCTCTTGTGTATAGAACTTGTCATCCCGTCTTGCAGAAAGCAAAGGTTCAGCCAATTTTGACCTTCTGTGTATGGGCACCAATGCAATCATACTGTAACAATAAGCCATAAATATGCATGATGGAAAAAAAACCTTTATGCAGATCTTCAAAGTGCAGCATTAGGAAATTGCAACATAAAACAGTAACCAAGAGAAAGAATTAAAGAATAAACTTTATTTACAGATCTATACATTTTATCATCGTGACATATGATGAAGTAAATACACATCCAGTACACACAATAGTCGTGTCACCAACATTTATTAATGCACAATTATTATCTGTAGAACCATTGTGGATTTTAGGCTGAAAACACACAGTGCTCTCTTCATTCTTCAGTCCTATGGATTATAGTTTTGTATCCGTGGCTGTCTGTAAGACAGAAGACGATTATTAATAAGAACAATGATAAAACATATTGATCGAAACCTCAATAGGTGAGTGCACGTTGTGTAAAAAACAAGCAACTTTGCCAATTATCTTTGTTAAAAATCTATCGTTTTGTGTATACAGCTCCTATGTAAACCTATGTCTCATTATGGTAGCAGACAACACACACACGCTATGTTGTCAGATACTATAGTCATGTATCACTTCACTTCTAGTGCATAGGTCCATGGTTATCTTTCATTGAGGTGAATGGGTGTTATAGGTACCTCCAAATGAATAAATAATGAGTCCTTCATGCCACAGAGCCACAATATTACTAGTGTTGGACAATAGAGTACCCCATTTCCCCAAAAATAAGGGGGGCTTTACACGTTGCGACATCGCTTCCAAAATATCGTCGGGGTCACGTCGTTAGTGATGCACATCCGGCGCGGGTAGCGACATTGCAACGTGCAAATCCTAGGTGCGACGATAAACGATCGCAAAAGCGTTGAAAATCGGTGATCTGTGTAGCGTCGTTCATTTTCATAATGTCGGGTCGACCGCAGGTACGATGTTGTTTGTCGCTCCTGCGGCAGCACACATCGCTGTGTGTAAACCCGCAGGAGCGACAAACATCTCCTTACCTGCATCCCCATGGCAATGCAGAAGGGAGAAGGTGGGCGGGATGTTATGACCCGCTCATCTCCATCTCTCCGCTTCTATTGGCCAGCCGATTAGTGACGTCGCGGTGACGCCGAACGCACCTCCCCCTTGAAGGAGGGATAGTTCGGCAGTCACAGCGACGTCGCCGAGCAGGTATGTGCGTGTGAAGCTGCCGTAGCGATAATCACCACATATCGCATGTGCGACGGTGGCGGGTACTATAGCGCTCGGCATCACTAACCGATGCTAGCGATGTCGCAACGTGTAAAGCACCCCTTACAGTTGTACAGTTGGCAAGTGCCGGTGGTGGATGGGCTCTCACACAGATCTGCGTCACTGTTGGGTCCCTCACTGTTCCAGTTGCATTGCACTGCAGCTCTCACACACAGATCGGGTAACAGTATCACCAGGGGGAGCTAACTACTGTAGAGCGATGCATATTTGTATGTGAGAGCCCATTCACTTGCCAACTCTAATTGTTTGGTGTCTGGTAAGTGCAATTCTTTTAGGGGGTGTCTGCTTTCTTTAGGGGGGTAAGCTTAGCAGTATATAGAGAATAATACATTTAAGCAGGTAATTTAAACCTTTGTAAATATGGTATTTAGGACGGGTTCTCCACCATGAGAATAGCGGATCAGATAAGAAAATGTGCATCTGACCCAGTAATAGGAGTAACACAAAATGCTGATGTTTCAGAATTTATATTTGAATAAATATTGGGTTTTTTTGTTCAAGAATAAATGTGGATTGTCCCTCATGGGAAAATATAAGACATCCCCTGAAAATAAGTCCTAGAGCATCTTTTGGAGAAAAAAAAATAATACAAGACCCTGTCTTATTTTTAGGAGAACAAGTATCTCCTGTGACCATTTTACCTTACATAGGACAAGAATAGCTAAAGCAGCTCCACAATGTCCAGACTCTGCAAACAGCACCTCCTATCTCAGAGTGGCGTTATATACAGTCTATTGAACCCCCCTCACTCACGTTGGCTTCTTGAATAGAAATCTGTTCGTAGTCCATCGTTAGATAGGTAACAGCATCGTGGATGGAGGGGAAGACTTGAGACTTGGTGATATTTTCATTAAATAGGCACCCGTCCTCCAGTCCTTTCATCACTGTTGCTGATGGAATAAACATATGGAATTTTATTTAGACATAGGGACCTTAGAGATATTCATCCAGTTTTCCCAGATCTCGGAATTATCTGTACATTTAGTGATACATCTAACGGCAACATATATGTCAACCAGGTCATGTAATCAAATTTGTAATACCGTAGTTTTCGTTTTTTAAGACGCGCCGGATTGTAAGACGCACCCCAAATTTGGTGAAAAAAAAATGGGGTCTATTTTATAATCTGGTGGTGTCTTACCAGGGAGAGGGGGCAGCAGCGGAGCGGGGTGATGCAGCCCAGATACTCACTGCGGTCTCTGCTCTGCGCGGTGCCGGTGACGCCTTTCTGCATGGGGCCGGTGACGTTGTTCTGCGCGAGGCTGGTGATGCCGTTCTGTGCGGGGCCGGTGATGCCGCTCTGCTCTATGCGGGGGGCAGGCAGTCACCGGCCATTCTGAAGATGTCGTCGGTCTACGGTGAGGGCTTCAAATAATGGCGCTCATAGTCGTCGCGTGCGCAGATGAGAGCTTAAGCTGAGAGCTCCATCTGCGCAGGCGCTGACTCTATCCGCCATTATTTGAATCCCTGACCGCTGATATCTTCAGAATGACCGCTTGCCGGCCAAGCAGCACAAAGCAGCCGTGCGCCGAGCAGCACAAAGCAGCCACGTGCCGAGCAGCACAAAGCAGCCACGTGCCGAGCAGCACAAAGCAGCCACGCGCCGAGCAGCAGATAGCAGCCACGCGCCGAGCAGCAGATAGCAGCCACGCGCCGAGCAGCAGATAGCAGCCACGCGCCGAGCAGCAGATAGCAGCCACGCGCCGAGCAGCAGATAGCAGCCACGCGCCGAGCAGCAGATAGCAGCCACGCGCCGAGCAGCACATAGCAGCCGCGCACAGAACAGAGCCGAACAGAGTGGAGCCGATGCACACAACAGCGCCGTACTGACAAGCGCCGGCAGCACCCGGTGAGCTACATTCGGATTTTAAGCTGCACCCCTCATTTTCCTCCCAAATTTTTGGGAAGAAAAGTGCGTCTTATAATCCGAAAAATATGGTATATAGATGATATTATTATTATTATTATTATTATTATTATTATTATTATTATTATCATTATTATTATTAAGCCTTCACCATTGCAGCCAGCCAGGTAGACGTCCACTTCAATCTCTGCAAAATTTTTGAAGATCTGAAAAGGATAAAGATTTAAAAAAAAATTATTTAGGGAAATTGAAAAAAGTACTGTATTTGTACATCTCTCATAATGGATTCTTAAAAAAACAACTAACTTTTTCATCACCCAAATTAGTAGGGATTAGGGGTTTGTAATATGGCTGTTTTAGGTTGTCAGATCTCATCCTGATTTCAGTTGTGTGAAAGGAGTTGTCAGGCCTTTTTCTTGATTTTTTTTTGAGTAAAGTTGTCAAATCTTATCTTGATCCTGAACTGTGAATAAGGTTGTCAGGTTTTATCCCAATTCTCAAGTGTGTGAATACAGTGTTCAGGTTTTATCTTCACTTTGACCTATATAAGGTTAGCAGAGCCTTATCCTATTTCTAACATGGTTTTCAGGACTTTCCTGGATCCTGCAGGACTTACATATTATTAGAAATGGTTTGGGGGTCATCTGACAACTCTATTCGCACATTCTTGTGTAACACCCTGGGGTCAAGGGGGTTAATCAGACTCGTCGCCAGGCCAGGGGTGCAGATCCACTGCGTCGTCACGGAGTGGCTTGGCCCGGTTTCGTGACCCCCGAAGCGTATAGGAGGGAGGGAAGGCGGTGGACGGGAGCAAGGATGGAGGATGGGGGTAGTCTTTTTAGATCGTGACGCCACCTGTGGTCCGTGGCCAGAGATGGGCCGCCGCTGCGGGTGCTGCTTTCTGGGGCTGATGGTGAAGGCCGCAGCCGGGATGGTGTCGCTCCCCACAGGCGGAGTGGGGTTACCCCGGGAGGATGACGGAGGACGGACGAAGGTGGTGGTAGTCCCCGTTGGTGCTGCAGCGCTGGGCGACGGCAAATGAGAGGCAGAGGCAGGGGCTGCTGTTCCAGGTCTTTTACTCAATGGTAGTTCTGGCACTGCCCCAGAGTACCGGTGTCTGCCTCGATGGGCTCCATGCGATCCCGGATAGTCGGCGGTCACCGCTGGTGCCCGTGGAAGTCTTTCTAGTGAAGTGTCCCCCATTTTCTATCCGGAACCCAGCACCAAGTCACGGGACCCACAAAGAAAGAGAAACACTCGACTCCTGTTGTCTGTGCGAGATGTTATCCCACGCTGTGCCCGGGAAGGTATGCTCTAGTGAAATGGTTGCACCTACTTCTTACCCCAAGTGGTGCCGCCTCCATTGGTTGTCCTAGCGACTGGGGAGGTCACATGCTTCGTGATGGCTAACTCCCCTGTCTGCTCTAGTCCACCCCCTGTGGGAAGCACTTTTTTGTTTTATGTGTGTGGTTTTGTGAAGGCACCGGCAGTTAACCCCTCCTAACCCGGGATGGATATTACCCCTTAAAGGAAGTGCAATACCCTATGGCGCCTGAAGCCTTAGGGGCGCCACAGTTGTTTCTCATTGAAGTTGGAAAAATCACTAATCAACCTCTGCAGCCCATCTCACAGTTTTAAAACCTGACATTTCTATAATATATATTCAGTTAATCTACCTTTCTTAAAATATTGACGCAGACTGTGTCCACGAAATTAACCGAAGCAAAATCCAAGATTAATGAGTCGAAATCGGGTTTCTCCAGCCCCAGGGACTGCAGGTTGTTCTTTCCGCTAGTCTCTTCATTGACAGCATGGCCCGGTACAATTATAATGGTTCCCTCGGTCATATCCTGATCCTTGTGCTATTGGGAGATACAATAAATCATAGATTAATTTGTAAGGTCTTCCTGATATTGTATACAGTATATTTTACATTGTTGTAAAACTACAACTCCCAGCATGCAACTGTCCAAAATGCAACTTTTTACTTGATATACAAGAGATAATGAACTGAAGGCGAAACAATAAAGTTGGGGACTGGTCTTATAAATTTACCTCGGCTATCTCATATTCCACTTTTCCAAGATCGAGGTGGTCAAAGGCGATGTTGTCATGTCCTGTGATCTACGAGACAGAAGATGTGACGGGTTTATGGTAAGAGAAGAAGCCATATTCACCAGAAAATGCAATTTTCAATTTGGGTCACTTATACACAGCCGTCGCGCCATAGTTTCTTTGTCTTGCATGGGTCGATTGGACAGATTCTTACCAATGGTCCCCTTTAATGGGTGTATCATCTCATAGATGTGAGATATATATATATGGGGGTCCAAAAGTAGGTGGACAGTATGTGTAAGGCCGGTTTCACACATCCGGCTTTTCTCCATTTTATCGGATCCGGCGCGCTCCCATACAGTGTATACATTATAATCGCAGCGCTGCAACTTCCTGGTCACATGCTCCGGTCACATGACAGCATGTGACCGGAGCTTATGGCGCGGCCATTGTACTGTATACACTGTACGGGAGCGCGCCGGATCCGACAAAGTGGAGAAAAGCCAGATGTGTGAAATCGGCCTAATAGGGTTATGAAGGGGGAGGTTTATCAAACACGGTGTAAACTGAAACTGACTCAGTTGCCCTTAGCAACCAATCAGATTCCACCTTTCATTTTCCAAAGAGTCTGTGAAGAATGAAAGGTGGAATCTGATTGGTTGCTAAGGGCAACTGAGTCAGTTTCACTTTATACCATGTTTGATAAATCTCCCCCTTCATAACCCTATTACACATACTGTCCACCTACTTTTGGACCACCCTGTGTGTGTATATATATATATATATATATATATATATATATATATATATATATATATATATATATATATATATATATATATCACTTAATGATCAGTTGGATTTAAACCTCCTTGACCCCCGCTCACCCTGAAAATAAGTGATAGTCACACCCTTACCTCTTTGCTGGTCTCAATCTCCTTTGCTTTTTTCATTGCTTTAAGAGCCCTTTTCAGTTTTTTCTTTATTGCTTTCCTCTTCTTCTCAATCAACTTCTCCACGTCTACCCCACACTATATAGAACATATGGACAGACAGACATCAGCCATGTGCCTCCTCCATTAATTAGCCACATGCAGTTCTGCTACTATATACAGTGCGCATACACATAGCAGCAGTGTACGAGCCAGTTGTGCTACAGTGTCATGCAAAAGTTTGGGCACCCCCTTCTGATAGCCTTCTCCTGCTTTGTGGGCCTCCACCATTTTCAGAGTGCTAGGCAGCTGCTTAGAAGAATCCTGTTTTTTTGGCACAAGGTTAGAGGAGGCTGGGTTTTTATAAAGCTGTGAAATTTGCATCACCTGGCCTTTCCTAACAATGACAGTGAACAAGCCATAACCCTAACAGGCTAATTAAGGTCTGAAACCTTGGTCAAGGCTATCCGAGCACACAAATCTCCACATTTTTTCATTTGCCCACTTTTTGTATTTTGTAAAATATAAAAAATTTAAAAAAAAATCTTTTTTTGCCTAAAATCTAAAGGAAATGTGTCCTCTTTAACTTTATGCCTTTTAGAGATCATTTCATGTTCAACTTGTTTAATTGTTCACAATAATAATTTTGACCAGGGGTGCCCAAACGTTTGCATGACACTGTATATATACAGTGTTTCCATTCAATGACAGGAAATATATCTTTTTTAAAAAAAAAGGAAAATCCAAAGATAACCTCTGCAACTTTTTAATAAATTTTGATGAGCTTTGTGGACATAAAACTGGAAATTCCCCAAAATTTCCCTCTTACCTTCCGGCAGAGCGCCTCGAGATACTGGTCTGCGTTGGCATAATAGACTGTGGAGGAGGAGTGGAAGATTTTTATCCTTGGAATCTCCTTGGCCTGGAATATGGAAATGTATAAATAATAACTATGTACAGGTGACTGTACTATATCTACAGTATATAAAATGAAGACCCCTGCCTGATTACTAGTGGCTGTAATCTCCCTTTGCTGCAAAGCACCACCCCAGCATTTTGGGGTTTTTTTCAGCGCTGGAGTGGTGCTTTAAACCCAAGTCCTCTACTGCCTGTATTATACACGCCTGCCATCATTTTCGTACTTTGCCAGCGCCACTCCGGTCCTGCAGCGCCATCTTTTGCCCGGAACTTCTGATTGTCTGGAAGTCAGAAATTACGTCACAAGCTCTCAATCAAAGTCTATGAGAGCCGTAACAAGGCTCTCATAGACTGGTATTCAGTTGTGACCCCCAGTGCCCCATAATACACTTGAGCTGCTGGAAGGTCACAAATTGCCAGAGATCGACCGGAGCGGCGCTGGGAAAATGTGAAGATGGCGGCAGGTAAGTATCAGATGGGCTAGGGGACTTACATTTAAAGCAGAACTCCAGCGCTCATAAGTGGCGCTCAAATGCCCACCAGATCTCTGGATCATGCCAGCTTCAGTGCTGTAGAGGAAAAGCTGCATCTGATGGCAGCGTCGGCGAGTGAACAGTATCCGACCATGCCACTGATGTGAACTGTGACTCCTCAGTAGCACACTACCCCTCCCAGCAAGCAGGGATATCGAGAGGCAGGGGAGAGTTGCGCTCCTGAAGAAAGACTAGATAAGAACCCACTGCAGCCTGGCATTCAAGAATTCAATATGCATAAACCCAAAATTCATAAGTTAATCACACGGCTGGATGTTCTGAAACCACTGAATGTATATATACTCAAACAATAAGTAAAAGCAAAAGGATGTAATTTTAAGATTCATCATCCTTTGCTTTCCTGCTTACTGATGGTTTCCACATTGCATCAGATGTTACAGCACAGATTATTGTTTGTCTTTTATAAGTTGCTATTACCTGATGACATTTTGACACGTCTCTGTAAACACTTGTTTCATATACTTGGCCCAAGATGGAGTAATTGGATCTGAAATGGCAAAGATTTTATGTCTGATGAGAGATCAATAACAGACCAACCAAATAGCAAAACTTCAAATGGTCCGTACTTAGCGCTTCACTCAAAGTTAATGTCCACCATTTACTTAATTCATTTTATTATATATCTTTATAGTGAGAGCTCTGTTTTCTGATGTTATAATTCTTTCTGCCTATAGCACTACAGGAAGCTCACGTCATATGGATATATGCAGCCACCACTAGGGGGAGCTCACTACATACAGATTTATACAGCCACCACTAGGGGGAGCTCACTACATATAGCTATATGCAGCCACCACTAGAGGGAGCTCACTACATATGATTTATCAGCCACCACTAGGGGGTGCTCACTACATATAGATATATGCAGCCACCACTAGGGGGAGCTCACTGTATATGATTTATACAGCCACCACTAAGGAGTAGCTAACGACATACATATTTATACTGTTACCACTAGGGAGAACCCACTACATACAGTTATATGCAGCCAACAGATAGGGAGCTCACTACAAAGAGATACATGTAGCCACCACAAAGAGGAGAACACTTTAGATGGATTTATACCGACATCACTAGGGGAGCTCACTACATACAGATTTATACAGCTACCACTAGGGGGTGTTCACTGTATATGATTTATACAGCCACCACTAGGAGGAGCTCACTACATACATATTTATACAGCCAACACTAGTGGGAGCTCACTACATACAGATTTATACAGCCACCACTAGGAGGAGCTCACTACATACAGATTTATACAGCTACCCCTAGGAGGAGCTCACTACATGCAGATTTATACAGCTACCACTAGGAGGAGCTCACTACATACAGATTTATACAGCCACCACTAGTAAAAGCTCACTAAATACAGATATATGCAACCAACAGTAGAGGGAGCTCACTACATACAGATATATACAGCCACCACTAAGAAGAGCTCACTTCATATGGATTTATTCCGACATCACTAGTAGGAGCTCACTACATACAGATGCATACAGCCACCACTAGGGGGAGCTCACTACATACAGATTTATACATCCACTGCTAGGAGGAGCTCAGTACATGCAGATATATATATATATATATATATATATATATAGCCACCACTAGGGGGAGCTCTCTACATACAGATTTATACATCCACTACTAGGAGGAGCTCACTACATACAGATTTATACAGCCACCACTAGGGGGAGATCAGTACTTGCAGATATATACAACCACCACTAGGAGGCGCTCACTACATACAGATTTATACAGCCATCACTAGTGGGTGCTTTCTACATTTCATTTATACAGCTGGGATAGGGATGAATGGAAGCTATATGACTGCATGCACCGAGGAGCGGCCCCCAGTGGTGGCTGCTGGTAGTTGTTATGATAGTCGTCGGGCAAGCCCACAAGCACCATGTGTACTGAGCTTTATTATTATATACTACTCACAGCTGCGTCCGGAAAATAACAGTCAGCAAGGAAAATGCAACAGAGATGGCCAGACCAATGTCCATATTAAACAGGATTGTGGCAGCAAATGTCACCAACCAGGTCACCTAGATAGAAAAAAAATCCGTAAGTGAATGAACATAAAAAAGGGAATTTTGTTTGCTTACCGTAAATTCCTTTTCTTCTAGCTCCTATTGGGAGACCCAGACAATTGGGTGTTTAGCTTCTGCCTCCGGAGGCCACACAAAGTATTACACTTTAAAAAGTGTAACCCCTCCCCTCTGCCTATACACCCTCCCGTGCATCACGGGCTCCTCAGTTTTGGTGCAAAAGCAGGAAGGAGAAAACTTATAACTTGGTCTAGGGTAAATTCAATCCGAAGGATGTTCGGAGAACTGAAGACCATGAACCAAAAGAACAATTCAACATCAACAACATGTGTACACAAAAGAACAACAGCCCGAAGGGAACAGGGGCGGGTGCTGGGTCTCCCAATAGGAGCTAGAAGAAAAGGAATTTACGGTAAGCAAACAAAATTCCCTTTTTCTTTGTCGCTCCATTGGGAGACCCAGACAATTGGGACGTCCAAGAGCAGTCCCTGGGTGGGTAAAAGAATACCTCACTCGAAAGAGCCGAAAAAACGGCCCCCTCTTACAGGTGGGCAACCGCCGCCTGAAGGACTCTCCTACCTAGACTGGCGTCTGCCGAAGCATAGGTATGCACCTGATAGTGTTTCGTGAAAGTGTGCAGACTAGACCACGTAGCTGCCTGACACACCTGCTGAGCCGTCGCCCGGTGCCGCAAAGCCCAGGACGCACCTACAGCTCTGGTAGAATGGGCTTTCAACCCTGAAGGAAGTGGAAGCCCAGAAGAACGGTAGGCCTCGAGAATCGGTTCCTTGATCCACCGAGCCAAGGATGACTTGGAGGCCTGAGAGCCCTTACGCTGGCCAGCGACAAGGACAAAGAGCGCATCTGAACGGCGCAGGGGCACCGTGCGAGACACGTAGAACCGGAGTGCTCTCACTAGATCCAAAGAGTGCAAATCCTTTTCATACTGGCGAATTGGATTAGAGCAAAAGAAAGGCAAGGAGATATCCTGATTTAGATGAAAAGGGGATACCACCTTAGGGAGAAATTCCGGGACCGGACGGAGAACCACCTTATCCTGGTGAAAAACCAGGAAAGGGGCTTTGCATGACAACGCTGCAAGCTCAGACACTCTCCGAAGAGACGTGACTGCCACTAGGAAGGCCACCTTCTGCGAAAGACGGGAGAGAGAGACATCCCGCAGAGGCTCAAAAGGCGGCTTTTGAATAGCCGTCAGGACCCTGTTAAGGTCCCAAGGTTCCAACGGACGTTTGTAAGGTGGAACTATGTGGCAGACCCCCTGCAGGAACGTGCGGACCTGCGGAAGCCTGGCTAGACGCTTTTGAAAAAACACGGAGAGCGCTGAAACTTGGCCCTTGATAGAGCCGAGGGACAAACCCTTGTCCACTCCAGATTGAAGGAACGAAAGGAATGTGGGTAAGGCAAACGGCCATGGAGAAAAACCGTTAGCAGTGCACCAGGACAGGAAGATTCGCCAAGACCTATAATAGATCTTGGCGGACGTTGGCTTCCTGGCCTGTCTCATGGTGGCAATGACATCCTGAGATAACCCTGAAGACGCTAGGAGCCAGGACTCAATGGCCACACAGTCAGGTTGAGGGCCACAGAATTCAGATGGAAAAACGGACCTTGTGACAGCAAGTCTGGGCGGTCTGGAAGTGCCCACGGTTGACCCACCGTGAGATGCCACAGATCCGGATACCACGACCGCCTCGCCCAGTCTGGAGCGACGAGAATGGCGCGACGGCAGTCGGACCTGATCTTGCGTAGTACTCTGGGCAGCATTGCCAGAGGGGGAAACACATACGGCAGTCGAAACTGCGACCAATCCTGCACTAACGCGTCCGCCGCCAGAGCTCTGTGATCCTGAGACCGTGCCATGAAGGCCGGGACCTTGTTGTTGTGCCGTGACGCCATGAGATCGACGTCCGGTGTTCCCCAGCGGCGACAGATCTCTCGAAACATGTCTGGGTGAAGAGACCATTCCCCCGCGTCCATGCCCTGACGACTGAGAAAATCTGCTTCCCAGTTTTCTACGCCCGGGATGTGAACTGCAGAGATGGTGGAGCCTGTGTCTTCCACCCACTGCAGAATCCGCCGGACTTCCTGGAAGGCCAGACGACTACGAGTGCCGCCTTGGTGATTGATGTAGGCGACGGCAGTGGCGTTGTCCGACTGGATTCGGATCTGCCTGCCCTCCAGCCACCGATGGAAAGCCAATAGGGCTAGATATACTGCCCTTATCTCCAGAATATTGATCTGAAGGGACGATTCTATCGGAGTCCAGGTTCCTTGAGCCCTGTGGTGGAGAAAAACCGCTCCCCAACCTGACAGGCTCGCGTCTGTGGTGACCACCGCCCAGGTTGGGGGTAGGAATGATCTTCCTCCCGACAGAGATGTGGGTAGGAGCCACCACTGAAGTGATGTTTTGGTCGCGAGGGAAAGAGAGACGTTCTTGTCGAGGGAAGCCGCACTCTTGTCCCATTTGCGGAGAATATCCCATTGGAGTGGCCGTAGATGAAATTGTGCAAACGGCACTGCCTCCATAGCTGCCACCATCTTCCCCAGGAAGTGCATGAGGCGCCTTAAGGGGTGTGATTGACTCCGAAGAAGTGATTGCACCCCTGCCTGCAGAGAAAGTTGCTTGTCCCGCGGTAGCTTGACTAACGCTGGCTGTGTGTGAAACTCCATCCCAAGGTAAGTCAGTGATTGGGTTGGTGTCAACTTGGATTTCGGGAAGTTGATGATCCACCCGAACTGCCGGAGAGTCGCCAGAGCGACGGTAAGGCTTTGCTGACACGCCACCCGAGAAGGGGCCCTGACTAGGAGATCGTCCAAGTAGGGGATCACCGAGTGGCCCTGAGAGTGTAGGACCGCCACGACGGATGCCATGACTTTGGTGAAAACCCGTGGGGCTGTCGCCAGGCCGAAGGGCAATGCGACGAACTGGAGGTGTTCGTCCCCGATGGCGAAACGCAGGAAACGTTGATGTTCGGGTGCGATCGGCACATGGAGATAAGCATCCTTGATGTCGATGGATGCCAGGAAGTCTCCTTGTGACAACGAGGCGATGACTGAGCAGAGAGATTCCATCCGAAACCGTCTGGTTCTCACATGTCTGTTGAGTAGCTTGAGGTCCAGAACGGGACGGAATGACCCGTCCTTTTTGGGCACCACGAACAAGTTGGAGTAAAAACCACGACCACGTTCCTGAGGGGGAACGGGGATCACAACACCTTCTGAATTCAGAGCGTCCACTGCCTGGAAAAGTGCATCGGCCTGAGCGGGGGGTGGGGAGGTTCTGAAGAAACGAGCCACAGGACGTGAGCTGAACTCTATCCTGTAACCCTGAGACAGAATGTCTCTCACCCATCGGTCTTGAACATGTGGCCACCAGGCGTCTCCAAAGCGGGAGAGCCTGCCACCGACCGAGGATGCGGCTAGGGGAGGCTGAGAGTCATGAGGAGGCCGTCTTGGAGGCAGTGCCTCCTGTGGCCTTTTGGGGGCGTGACTTGGACCGCCACGCATAGAAGTTCCTCTGGCCTTTCTCCGGCCTGTTGGACGAGGAGGCTTGTGGCTTGGCGGAGGGACGAAAGGACCGAAACCTTGATTGTATTTTTCGTTGCGGAGGCTTCTTAGGTCTGGACTAAGGTAAGGAGGATTCCTTTCCCTTGGATTCCTTAATAATCTCA